>NC_074726.1:21045324-21345324 GCF_947242115.1 Biomphalaria glabrata
AAGATTACAAAGAGAATTTGTGCTATCACACAAACTCAGAGGTGGCCCCAGTTGGAATAATGTAGATGTAATCTAGATAAGATTTACGTAAAAAAAAAAGGGCTTGACTTCTGAACCGGGGTCCGGGATTCGAATCCCAGTGAAGACTGGGATTTTTAATTTCGGGATCTTCGGGCGCCTCCAAGTCCACCCAGCTCTAATGGGTACCTGACATTAGTTGGGGAAAAGTAAAGGCGGTTGGTCAATGTGCTGGCCACAGGACACCCTCGTTATCCGTAGGCCGCAGATTCAGATGACCTTTACGCTATTTGCCCTATAGACCAAAAGGTCTGAAAGGAGAATTTTACTTTTTTCTAATATTGATCTAGATATTTGGAAATAAATAAAAAAAAAGGAAAGATGGCAACTAGATATTTAACAAAAATGGAAATATGTTCATAAACGTCCCTCTCAAACATCAATCGAGAAGACCAGACGTCAATAAAAGCTAATACATTCCCAATACTTCCTGGGGATGGTAAGTTTATTGGACAATTAGAAACTATGGAGGTAGTTTGGATACATTCTTATGACCTTTGATCGAGAGACATGCCCACTCACCGTGTACTGGGTCTAGAATAGAAGGATGAGGAGACGACGCCACCCACTGACACCACAATAAACATCAAGCTAATGCATCTAGCACCTTTTTTTGTTTTTCTTCTAGACAACAATGTGACATTACCAGCCCTTAGTGTCAGTGTGTTTTATTTGAAAATTATTTCTTCTTGTCCTAAATGTCCTCGTTGTTTCATGGCGTGAAATTTAACACAAGCCTCAACAATGCAACATTCCTCGTAGTTTCCTCTCTTGGTGATGTTAGCTCTGTGGAAGTCCCATGTTTCAAGCAGTTTTTTGTTCCCGTGTGACTTGATGGGCAGAATGGCAGCAGGACTGACTCACAACACTATGGCCTTCATGTTCAGTACGTCAAGGGCTCTCAACCTGGCAATTGATTGCTCTTAGGGGCTAAACCTTAAGTGCCGAGACCCATTTGTAGATTGGCTCCCTTACGCGACAGTATGGCGCCTCTGTTATAGAATGAGAGTCATTTTAGTGGCAGAAGCTTTCATAATAGGCATTTTGTTATGTCTATGTCCGTATTTAATTAACAAAGGGGGCAAAGAGAGAGAGAGAGAGAGAGAGAGAGGGAGAAGGAGAGATACAATACAGCCGTTCCTCACACAGTCACCTGTTCTGATATTGTCCTTCCTTTGACTACGCATGCCACTGACCCTCTCTATTACCCGATGGTCGCTGTCGAGCCCAACTCGGTGGTCAGAAGTCACGGGGGATTTAGACAAATATAAATAAATATTATACTCTATCCGTCTGCCACTTTTGAAATAATGCTTGTTAAAATTCCATATTTTTGTTTCCCTCCCGGGATTTTAAATCTTGCTATATTATCTATTTTATGTTCCCACATTTTGATATATCCCGCAATTTTTGTCACTTCCCCCAGTTTTGCTAATCTTCATTAATCTTTCTTATCAGCCCAATTTTTCTTACCTCCCCTCAATGTTTATGGTCCCTCATATATCCCTCCACCCTAACTCTTTTTTTGTATATACCCCAATTTTTGTTTACAACATCAAATCTTTTTTATCTCTTCCATTTTTTTATCTACCTAAAATCTATATATTTAATTTTTTGTTATCAATCTCAAATCTTTTTTTTTTTTTAAATCTGACAAATTTATTTTTATCTCCCCATATTTTCCAAACCCTTTATATTTCTTTTAGTTCATATTATTGCCATTATCTTTTGCACCCCACTTCATTTCTTGTTAATTCTCTTATTTCCCTTTATCCCCCCCCCCCCCCCAATTCTTGTTGTTTCCATTATTTCCCTTAATATTCCCCCCCCCCAATTCTTGTTGTTTCTCTTATTTCCCTTTATCCCCCCCCCAATTCTTGTTGTTTCTCTTATTTCCCTTTGTCTCTCCCAATTCTTGTTGTTTCTCTTATTTCCCTTTATCTCCCCCCAATTCTTGTTGTTTCTCTTATTTCCCTTTATCTCCCCGAATTCTTGTTGTTTCTATTATTTCCCTTTATCTCCCCGAATTCTTGTTGTTTCTCTTATTTCCCTTTATCTACCCGAATTCTTGTTGTTTCTCTTATTTCCCTTTATCTCCCCCCAATTCTTATTGTTTCTCTTGTTTCCATTTTTCTCCCCCCAATTTTTGTTGTTTCCATTATTTTACTTTATCTCCCCCCAATTCTTATTGTTTCTCTTTTTCCATTTTTCTCCCCCCAATTTTTGTTGTTTCCATTATTTTACTTTATCTCCCCCCAATTCTTATTGTTTCTCTTATTTCCATTTTTCTCCCCCCAATTTTTGTTGTTTCCATTATTTTACTTTATCTCCCCCCAATTCTTATTGTTTCTCTTATTTCCATTTTTCTCCCCCCAATTTTTGTTGTTTCCATTATTTTACTTTATCTCCCCCCAATTCTTATTGTTTCTCTTATTTCCATTTTTCTCCCCCCAATTTTTGTTGTTTCCATTATTTTACTTTATCTCCCCCCAATTCTTGATGTTTCTCTTACTTCCCTTTATCTCCATCCAATTCTTGTTGTTTCTGTTATTTTCCTTTGTCTCTCCAAATTCTTGTTGATTCTCTTATTTTCCTTTGTCTCTCCAATTTCTTGTTGTTTTTCTTATTTTCCTTTGTCTCTCCTAATTCTTGTTGTTTCTCTTATTTTCCTTAGTCTCCCCCTATTTCTTGTTGTTTCTCTTATTTTCCTTTATCTCCCCCTAATTCTTGATGTTTCTCTTATTTTCCTTTATCTCCCCCTAATTCTTGATGTTTCTCTTATTTTCCTTTATCTCCCCCTAATTCTTGATGTTTCTCTTTTTTTCCTTTATCTTCCCCAACTTTAGGTATCTTCCCGATCTCTTTAAAGTGTGCAGATGTGCCGAAAACTGCTTCATCCTAAAATATCTCACTAATACACAGGAATTTATTTTTTCATTTTTTTTATTATCGTCACCATAACTAAACAATGTTTGCTAAGGCAAATTTGTGAGACGTTAAGTCCCCAGAAACCCTTGCAGTGAGCAGTTTTTAACGAATCCAAGTCAATTAAATGGTAAACTCTATAGTTTAAGTTGCCTAATTATGAAATATGCTACTGTCTAAAAATGTCTTATTTTCTTTATTTTCATAACATTTTAAGGGGCTTGATACTTAATGCAGGTCTTTGAAAAAGGTATCTATATGTCATTAAACTCACAACATGAAGTTATCAGTCGTGTCAAATACACTTTACACTTCGCTAAGAATCAACCAAAATATTTTCATTCCTCCGTAGTAAGGAGCCCGTGTGATATATTTATATAGGGAAACATTATAATGAAGAGCAAGCTAAATATAAATATGTATTGCTTGTGCTAATCGGCGAGGTCTGAAGTTTTAATACGAACGGATTGTGGAAACCGGAAGAAACGTGGACTGTAATCAGACTTGCGCACTTGATAGCTTAAAACACATCAAAATTACATAAAGCTTCGCAGAGACGATCTTTTGCATAATGGCACATTGTGTGTGTGTGTGTGTGTGTGTTTGTGTGTGTGTGTGTGTGTGTTTGTTTGTTTCATTTGGACAGCACGTAATGCAAAGGGAGAGAATTGCAGAACGTATAACTTAAAAAAAAAATACGATTGATTATCTTTCTTGGAAATGGGAAGATATTGTAAGCCTTTAAAAAAATGATATTTCTGCAGTTCCAAAAATACGCGCATTTCGCGCTTATCACACAGAGAAAGTTGATTCTTTAAAAAAAAATACTAATTAAAAAAATAAACAAAAATGTTTGACTATCTTTTTTAGACAGATATGGATCCAAGTCTATAAAAAGAATAGATCTAGAAACCTGCCGGCTCCAGAGTAATCACATTCTGGAAAACGAGACTCAAGGGCGTAATTACGTCACGGAAACACCACTGGAAAAAAAAAACGTGGATTGGGGCATAGTTCATCTTCATTAAATATTCATGGGAGCTCAGAATTTAGATCTAGAAGAAAATAAAATGGACAGGATTTATTAAAAACATATAACAATGGACGTTCCTACGGACACTGTCCCGCCGGGTGGATGCTAGCAAACAGTGATGGATTGACCTATAGGCCACATAGCTTAAGTCCTCCACTTGCTTGGGGTGGGGGGCTCCAAAATGGTTTCAGGATATTTTTACTTTGAAGAGAGAGCAAAGTTAAAATGGCATTATGTTGATTACAAGGGACCTCATTTCTCAAATAGCTTAGGGCCCTACCCAGTTTAAATCCGGCCCTGCTAGCGTGTATTAAACTTTGCGTTCGAGACCCTTGCTCCAAGTTGTCATTCAAGTTAGAATGCACCTCAAGTCTTGGGAACCGATTTTCAATGAACATCTTTAAAATGTTTATAGCTGGAAAACTTCAACAGACACTGCACACTATCTGACTGTAACATTCAGCGACACTACACACACTCTGTAATAAACACCTCAAAGACAAATAGTAACAATAATATACATTTTTGAGAGAAGAAAAAGTAAAAAAAAATTAAATAAAAGAGTGGATGCTATGGAGAAATGTGTAGCCGATTTAATGGACGAAAGAAAAAATAAAATATGAAAATATAAATATGAACAAGGAGAAATCACGGATGCTAGCCTGATTCTTGGAGATATTCATTGAAAACTATTATCGCTTTCTCTTCTTTACTATGTTACTATATTTTATTACTTAAAGAATATAAACAGGTTCGTAAAAAATTAAATCTGAAACAAGGAGCAGACAATTGTGTAGATTTTTAAATTTTCACCTAAAACAAATAAATCCACACATCCACAGACACCGCGCTCACCATTAGGAAACTGTCAATTAAAATAATTGTTAATCATACCATCTTTGCATGCTCCAGTTTAACTCTTTTTCTCCGTAATTATTTTACAACGTTTCGACGGAATTCTTTATTTTGCTCAGTACTATTTCACTTCTTTGTTATGATTAAGCTTCAATAACTTTGCCGTTTGAAATCAGAGAATGTTATATTTGGTATAAAATTAAAGGGGAAATGCATGCTCTTTTTATATAACATAAAATAATTTTTTCTAACATTAAAAGTTCAATTTAATTTAATGAGGTCAAATCAACGTTGGTATCGTCAGTTAGGAGAGAAAGAGTTAATTCCTCCTAGGCAGGCCTCAGATATGCTTTCCTGAACAACCAACGCTCTGTGCGGAGCAGCTGACATGAACATCACGCTATTTTTCCTTGACATCACTATCATCATCCTGTTCCTTGACTTTCGTCGTAGGAGTGCTGTGACAGTTTGGATAACCCAATCCATCCACTTGTCCCGGTCAGCGACTGTCCTTAGTAGGATATCTAGAGAGGCCGGTCCATTTTATCCAGCCATCCTTACTTTAGACGACCGTTTCTTCATGGTCCCTCCACTGTACCGTGAAAAGTGACTTTTGATACTGAGTCATGTCTTAAACTATGACCAAACCAGGTCAGCTTTCATCGCCACCTAGTGGTGTGTAGTTCTTCCTTGTTGCCTTAACTTCTAAAAGTACAAACTCATTTGTGTTCTTTTCTTGGTATCTGATACTCAGCATTTTTCTGTAGCATTTACTCTCAAAGGCTTGGATTCTTCTTTCAGCCTCAGCGTTCAGTGCTCAACTTTCACAACCGTATTGGAGTAAAGAGACCACTAGCTAAGAATACCGTTTTAAATTTTCCTTGACACAGTCTATAAAAGAGCTTACAGCCCAACAGCGAATAGCAAGCTTGATGAATAGCTGACAAGTTTGCAATGTTTACTGTATTGTCTATCAATTCTTTCGTTTTCTGCACACCGGATACACCAGTACTCCGTTTATGAAAATCTCCCCCTTCCTCAATAATAGCGACACAGCTTTTAAAAAATGTATGTTCTCCTACAAAGTGTCTATCTGTCAGAAGCCGTTGATCTATATCACGTGTCAGCGTGTTGAGATCAGAAACGAAAAAAAAGTCTTCTGGCCTCGGCCCTGTGGTTCTTCCCATCTATAAAAGCTGAGGAAGACAGTGTATTATATATATACATACGAAAGTCAGTATATATCAGGATGTCTGGATCACCAAGACCTTCGCCCCCTTACAGCAGGCACTTGATGGACAGCTCATTCCCTCGCAACTTGTGAGAGGCTGTTTATTGACCACTACCCCCTGCACCTAATTTTCGAAAGGGGGAAGAGCTCCAAAGACATAGATATTATGGCGCCAGTCTAGGGCGTGCAATAATACAAAGGCTTTGGTTACTGTTCTTTATTCTTCTTCCACGTCGATATTACTGATTTCTTTCCCCCCTGGGAATATATTTTTATCTTTTATTTGGCTCCGTAGAGGTATTCATGTGTTTGTACATCAGTGTAGTAGAGACTCACAGAATGTGTATAATAGAGACTCGCTTTTAAATAACTTTTAAGTCAACATATAACTCATCTTCTAAGTCGTCTTCTAAACAGTGGCGTATCAAGCATGGTGCTAAGGGGTTCATTGCCCCCCCCCCCGAAACCCATGAATAATAGTGGCCCTGAGGGGTCATTGAAAGACAGTCGATCAGTTAAACTTTGAAAAACACCCATCTTCCCATCATTTTCTCTGTCTGCCTCTTCTTCTTTTTCCTGGTGCTGTTCTCTGAAGGAAGGTCTTTGTGAGCGCCAGGACATTGTGATATGATAGAGTTTAAGTTTGCGTTTTTCGACAGCAGTAGTTAGTTAGTCATCTCGCGGTCCAAATAGCTGTTTTAATTCTATTTCTAATCTCTTTATCTCTGATGCCGTCTTTGTAGGGATACCTAGTATCATTCTGTAGCCTCTAAATTCCATTTCTAGTATCATAGTCTCAAGATTTGCAGACAGCGTCCAAGATTCGAAAACGCAGAAGAATGTGGCGCTGACCAGAGAGCACGTCTAAATTTTAGCTACTATTACTTGTAAAAGGATGTCTTTTTATAACAACATTTATACCAATTAACACTGAAACGAGATGCATATGTAAAATGCTAGTTTAAGTGTTTAATTCTTTCTCTAGTGTACTTTCAATGTCAACAACTTGAACGCACAAGCAGGTTTTTAGAAATATATGACTATCCTGAGAATCCATTACTGGTGAACCTGTTGTCGGTGAGTCAAGTGAATCAGTTGTCTGGCTGCCAGCTTTCTGTGAACATTTTGCCATGTGAACCCGTTTTCAAGTGATCCAATTGCCATGTGAACCCATTTTCAAGTGATCCAATTGCCATGTGAACCCTTTTTCAAGTGATCCAATTGCCATGTGAACCCATTTTCAAGTGATCCAATTGCCATGTGAACCCATTTTCAAGTGATCCAATTGCCATGTGAACCCAATGTCGGGTAAAACAATTGTCACATCTAGCGACTGATGTTGAACTCGTTGTCTGTGAATCATTTGTCGTAGTCCCGAATATTTAAATCTCAGAATGAAGAGAAACGATTGGCGCTGGGTCGAGAGTTTGAGAAACCCTGGTTTACAATTTAAATTAAAAACATTAGAAAGAACAAATAGTTTAATTCATTAATAAAACAGAAAAACAAACAAAAAAAAAGGTTAACTTCATTTTAAACACACATGGCCATTTTGAAAATTAAATTAAAGAGAGGAAGTAACGGATGGCTGCTCCCAGAGTGCATCCTAAAGAGACTCTAAAAGTATGAATGTAAAATGTATCTAACAGTTGTGCCATCCGATAACTGTACAGACAAGGAATTATTTATAATTTGTTTAGCAAGCGTTAGATAATCGATAGATGTCACATCCGGTTTCATGGAAAACTGGTCTAGAAATAGGAGAGAAGATTCAATGAAACAGAGTGTCGATTTTTACTTATTTGTGGCCCATTCTATTTGTAGTTATATTAGTAGTTAGTTGTTAGTGGGTGAGGATAGACGATCATTGAGGTTGCTGCTGAGTCAAAAGACAAATAAGTAATATAAATGTTTAAAAATAATAATTCCTACTTTATGTCCAGCAATAAATAATTGTGCAAAGTTTCAACTTGATCCGAGATTGGGAAGTAGGAAGGGTACAGTATTTCGACCACATAGCTTGGCAAAAAAAATTAGAGCCACTTTCGAATTTTCAAAAGAGGCCAAAATAGCAGTTAACTAAGCCGACTCTGGTATCTAGTTTAGATGTAAGACGAGGCAAAAGTCAATCCTCTTGGTCGATGCGAGTGACTTGTATGGCCAAGGCGGGCCATTGATTTGGTCAGACGACATCGTCAACTCTGATCTAACCAACAACTTGCATTTACATCTCGGGATGTTGTCCAGAAAATATAAAGATTTAGTTGTTCACCTCTTCTGTGTACGTTTTGAAATGGTAAAAATATGCTAGGACAATTTTTGTAAATAAACGGATCACATCGTAGGCTCACATCATGGAAAGGGTTGCCTTATTTAGCCAGGGAAACCAACGACTTGGCAGAGTCACTGATTAACAGGCATGACTAGATTGCCATAGGGATACGCATAGGACTTATTCATCCTCTTTTTTAAAGTAAAGTCTGTATTTTATAGGATAAGACTTATCTATTTTAAGTACAACCATACGGATATTCAAAATGTAATCTATAGGGTTAAAAAATGCTCCTGCCCTGCTTGTAAGGTGTAAAGGATGAATGATTTATATTATTTATGTATGTAAACAATGAATGGACCAATAAAGACACATGCTTATAAAGAGAAGGCAGTCCATCAACAAGTTTGCATAGTGAAAAAGTATCACTGGAAATATCACTGCAGGGATAAAAATACAACAACACTATAGCTTTGTTCCCGCCATTTTTACAAAGTCTTTATCAACTCACTTTGTCTGTCTGATACAAATTCTGAACAGTCTCCCACTTCCCATTCTCAAGTTGAAACTATGCTCATTTGTTCATTGTCGATGAAAACATATGAATCAATTTAAAAAAACAACAACAAAAAAAACAAGGAGTTAATTAAACATTGGCAATTAAATAATTTTGTTTGATATGAAAAGGTGATATAAATCTTACAGTATTGAGATATATGGCTGTAAATTTGGAGTTCTTCCCCTCAGATAACCTTTTTTTTTTTTTTTAATTTTAAACTCTAAGACAAAGAACACAAAAGTCTATATTTGATGGCAGAGATAGATTATCAGTTGCGTTGTGGTAGTTAGCTTTACATAGGTGAACAAGTGGGATATAACAGGGTTGTCTCTCATTGGATTTAACTGGGTTGTCTCTCATTGGATTTAACTGGGTTGTCTCCCACAAGAGTCATTATTACATTTTTATACATTTTATTTGTTTCTTTTCTTTTCTTTTTTATTCCGTTTATTAGCAGTAAGAGAGAACTTTTTTATCCAGATCTCCTTTTTCAATTTCTTGTGTAGCAGATGTGTCTGCAGTCGAGGCTCTCTGATGTACAATTTCAAACCGGAACCTGTAGTGGACTCCATAGGCTAATCGTGTAGTAAAGAACAATTCATCAATTGTATGCTGAACCAGATGGGGCAAGAAATTAATTCTTAAACGGCTATCTATCTAGTAGATATATTTACACTTCATAAAGTTAATATAATGCATGCATCATCTATAGCAGTGGTCTTCAATGGGGGCGATGGGACCTAAGGGGCGGTAGTGTGGCGCTGGGCACAACGGGGGCGGTTAAGGGGTCCTTGGCAAAAAGGGGGCGGTTGGCCAAACAAGTTTGAAGACCACTGGTCTATAGCCAATAAAACTGATGACGTGTAATTTAACTACGTCAAAATGGAGCCGATGGAGTCAAATATGTTAGAGAGTATTTATTAATGACTGTCGACGCGGGAAAGTAGTAAAAAACAAGCAAAATATAAAAAGTACTTAAGAAAAAAAAAAGCTTATCAAAGGGGAAGAACTCCACAACAACATCCCTCAATAATGTAGAAGTTATTTCCATTTTTCGATATCACACAAGTGATTATCAATTATTAATTGACTAATTGATACAATTTTAAATTGATTAATATTTTGTTAGGTACAAAAATAATTTTGTAAAATTTCAAATTAATGCAAGAATGGCTGTGGGAAGGGTGACGTGTTCAAAACCTATATCAGACAGACAGACAGACAGAGTGATTTGATAAAATTTTTGTAAAAAAAAAGTGGTGCATGAGACATTGTTTTGTTTAGATTATCCTAAAACAAAAACAACTTATTGGCTTATCCAACGAATCTCTAGCTATATGCCAGCACGTAGGACTTGTGATTCTTTTTCTTCTTCTTCATCTAACCCAGCGGTTCTCAACCTTTTTTTTGCTCGGCGACCCCTTTTTACGATTCCTCACTATGCCGCGACCCCACCCCCTCAACAGTAAATCTGATTATCTGTATTAGACTTGATAATTAATAGGCTGTTATGCAAATAATTTATTATTGCAAATTGAAGGGGCAACACAGATGAATGGACCTTATTCACCAATCGTAAACAAAACAACATTTTGCCACGTGGTTCTCTATATCTTCTATGCAAATTACGCAATCCATAAAGGCTGTCACGTGATACGCAATTTTCATTCTTTTATCAATATTGTCACGTGGTTAAATGTTGTTTGTTTACGATTGGTGAATGAGATCCATTAGGACATGACTGCAACCGTTTGATCCAGATGTGTGTAATGATATCTTATATCTGTCGCTGCATCTCTATTGATGAGTTATAGTCTTGTCTCCTACACACCTTTCACTTTGACTTTCATTGGAGTTCTGACAGGTGCAACTGGGATGTGAAGTAAATTTGGTAAGTTTGTTGACATTTTGTCCGCAAAGCATGAGCTAATCTTCTTTCAAAAAAAAATATCATTTTATTTGTTTGTCAGGTTCAATGTCATTTTCCTACAGAAGGAACATAAGATTGGAAACATGTAAATAATATTTTTCTCCAATTTTGTTTGCCAATTTGATGTTTTATTAGGAACTATACATATGTTACCCGCGACCCGCGGGTCTTTATTTGCGCATTACTGTCGATATAGTCACTGAGAGTGTTTTGTAAACAATTAAACGAAATAATAATGTACTAAGTAAAGCGAATGTGTCAATGTAAAAATAGTGTGAATGAAGCTATGAAATCAAAATAGCTAATAGGCTTAAATCCATTTTTTCAAATTAAAACATTTGCTTTTAAGGCTACATATATTTGATTAAAATTTGAGATGAATAGACTTAATTTTGTATGTTCATGTGTTAAAGTATAAAGTAGATCTTGAGGTAGACATAGATCTAAATCTACACTAATCTAAATTGGCTTTTATAGAGTTCATTCTGTGTTGCGCATGCGTGACCTTTTTTCATGAATGAATATAGGCCTATCTCAACACGGCTACGCAACTTTAGCGAACAGCGAACGAATGTATTAAAAATGCTTTAGAAAAACCAATTTGAATGTTAAATTGATTAAAATATCAAATGAATGGACAATAATTAGTATGTTTATGTGTTAAAGCACAAAACTATCTTTGCGAAAAGAAGTTTTATCATCTTAGAGTTTAATAAGAGTTTTAGACCTAGACCTAGGAATAGACTCAGTAGAGAGATGTGTTAATGTCTAATAAAATAATGTTCGCCATGAAATCTGTAGTCACAGATATCAGGAACTAATTTAAGTAAAAAATGCTTTTGAAACACAAAATTGAAGGTTAATTTTCTTATATAATGAAATCAATGGATCTTCTTTTGTATTTTCATGTGTCAAAGTAAAAAACTATCTGCGCAAAGTGTATTTCTTAAAATTAGATCTCGGTCTAAATCATTTCGATCTTTTCTCATGTCAACATTGTAGACATGGCCTAGATCCATAAAATACTATAGCTGTAATAGAGTCGGACAACTTTATTTTTTTTAGGGTCTTAAATTTGTTTTAGGGCTACAATACATACACTAAGGTCTAAGTTGGTACCCAAGAAACATTCCTGCCAAGTTTTATCAAGATTGGTCAAGCGGTTTTGATGTCTATAAGTAACATACATACACCTCACATTCTACTTTATAGTATAGATGATTGGATTTTTTTTCAGATGCGAGTTAAAATTGTAATTCATCCTTGCAGCGACGTTTTTCATTGCTTTTCGTTATTTTAGTAGCATTGTCTTTGATAGTAATATTCGAGATGAATCACAAACTGAGTTCCGATAACTTTTGGCGACTCATTTTTTACCAAAAGTTTAAATCCAGAACAACATACCTCATACGGGGAGCACTGTCAATGCAGAAATCACTAAATATTTTTCAAAGATATTTTATACTTTTCCAAAAATGAACATATCCTCCAGAACACATTCCTACTCTGTTGTAAGGGAATGCAAAAAGAAAAACTCATCTTTAAATCGCCAGCCTTTATATAAATAACTACTCCTCTAAACTATTGGGTATCCATGACAACAAAGTTCGGATCCTAGCTATCAAAATGACATTACAGTTATTTCGGCTTCATATATTCCAGTGAAGCCCAACCTTGATCGGCCCTCGGGCCTTTTAAATTTTTGACACTCATTTCGAGGGCCATATCAACGAAAAGATAAAAAAAAATGAATTGACAACTTTTCTGACATCCAACCAGACTTTTCTACGAAGTTTTAGATTCAGAGGCTAATTGTTGTTTTCTTCGGATCTCCCATTTCATTAACGCATACATATTAAATGGTACAGCACCACTTCCGTTGACACCAAAACAGGATCTGTCACAGATTACATTATAGAATTGTTTGTACATTTCACTTTTGAAAGTAATATAAGCCCTCGACATGAGTCTCGGGATTTAATCCTCAAATTTAGACACTTGACATTCAAGTCAGGATTTACCCAAGGGACGTAATTAATATGTTTGAAATCTATTGGTTGTTTTGAAATTAAACAAAGACATTTTTGAAAAGAGTTAGCGCCAGGGAATTGGCGGTAAGAAGAAGGTAAAGGGAGTCGAATAAATAATGTCCTTGTAGACAGTCACGTTTCTAAGAGCTCTGTTTGAAAAGCCTTTGTAATATGTTCCATGCTCATTGATTTGTAATTTGTACATAAACTGTACTTACGTTGTATTTAATAAAGTTCCAGAGTTTTGTTTTATCAAAAGAATCGTCAATTATAATTCTAGATCGTCATTTTTGTTAACTATAGAATTCAAGTAAAATCCCCGGCATCACAGCACATCACACCATCTAAATGTTGTGACATAATTGGCACTCTCCAACTAACAAAAGTTCATGGACAACTTTTAACGAAATTTATTCAAGATCTAGGACCAATTTCTAAAACTCTTCAAAGGAACTTCATTCTTATTTAACGGAGGACAGAATTTCTGTGTTTAACAGGTCAGTTGGTTATCGATAATTCTTTTATAAAGATTTTCGTTAGAGTTACTCACGAAATCTATTATTATATGTAATTGGCAAAAGGAATAAGACCAATATACATAATAACTGGCATTATTAAAAGACCAGTAAATAAAATAACTGGCAATAAAAAAGACCAGTAAATCAAATAACTGGCATTATAAAGAAGACCAGTAAATAATCATTTGAGCAGCACAAAGTAAACAGAAGACCAGATTTAACCAACTGTTAAACCAGTAAAAAGTACATCGGCTCAATAGATCTATATATCAATCATACGACTCCAGTAACTACAAGTCTACTGTCAAGAATTTATTAGCAAATTGAGGCTTCAAGAACTTTGTCAATAGATCTATATTATTATTATATCTGAGATAAAGCCAAAATCCAGATATCGAACATTTTGCTCCAATACAAGAAACCAACAAAAATTAAATATGGCTTCCAGTGCTAGAACAAAACGATTCTTCGAATTAATAGAATTTGCCAAAGAAAAGCAAATTTCAAAGCCAGACCAGTGGGCAGAGAAACAAGAAGAAAAAGAATATCAAGAGCAAGAATCTGAAAAACAAAGACAAGAATCTGAAAAACAAAGGCAAGAATCTGAAAAACAAAGGCAAGAATCTGAAAAACAAAGGCAAGACGCCGAAAAGCAAAGACAACACGAAAAAGAAAAAATGGAATTCGAAAGGCAAAATAAAGAAAATAAAGAAAGCATTCCAATTCAAGGTCACTCAAGTATGTTTGACAAATACAGATTAATGAACAAAATATCGGCTTTCAACGAAAACATTGACAATATGGACTCGTATCTCATAAGATTTGAAGAAATAGCTACAACATCCGGTCTACCTGAAGCACATTGGTCGAGCTCACTCCTCACCCTTTTGACTGGCAAAGCTGTCAACATTTGCTCACAACTGTCCATCAATGAACGCAGCACTTACTCTGATATCAAGGAAGCTCTACTGCGCCAATACGGAGCAACTTCAGCCAACTATAGAAAGAAATTCTATAATGAAAGGCCACAGCAAAATGATGATCCTCAAATTTTTGTAGCTAATATGTCGATATGGTTTGATAGATGGGTATCCATGGCCAAAATAGAAGAAAGTTACCAAGCTCTTCGTCAACATATTATTATCGACAACATCACCCATGCTCACTCAGAAGATATTCAATCCTACATTATAGAGAGAAATCCTACTGATATACAGACATTAACCAAGATCATCAGACAATATAGAGCAGCCTATCCAAACAAGTCAGTCAAACCATCTGTTGAAGAAAATTTTGTCTGCTTTGCTCAAGACAAAAATGCAAGATATAAGTCAGATGACAAAGTCAAATGCAACAAATGTCATAAACTAGGGCATTTCACGTCTCAATGCCGCAGCAGAACCACAGAATGTTCATATTGCCATAAAAAGGGTCACCAAACTCATGAATGTTGGAAAAAACAGGCAGTCTCCAAAAATCAAAATTTTGATAGACCCACATCACCAACTCAAAGATACAGCAATAGAGAGCAATACAATCTCAACAAAGCACCTGGAAACAATAAACCAGATAACAACAAACCTCGCTACAGAAGTCATTCACAGGACTCCAGACCACAATATATGCCAAACAGAAGCTCATATAACAGAAGCTATTACAATGAGCACTCAACTATGACAGTCATTGCAAAGTCCAATGGTCTCAAATTTTATCCAGGCTTTGTAGGAGACAAGAAGGTGGAAGTTCTTCGTGACACCGGAAGCACGTCCACATTAGTACATGAACGCTTCGTACACGCAAACCGTTTCACAGGCAACCACGTCCAAGTCACTGCATTCAACGGAACTGTCAGCAAGTTACCTGAAGCCATCATTTATGTTACTACACCATTCTTCAGTGGTCAAACCAAAGCATTAGTAACACCCAATCTACCAGTGGACCTAATCATTGGAAACATAGAAGGAGTTAAAGAATGCACTCCTCAAGAACTTACTGAATGGACAAATGCCATACAGCAAGGTCAAAAATGTTTGGCAGTTATGACAAGATCCATGTCCAGACAACAAGAACATTTGGCACCTGAACAAGTTAGCCAAAATAATCACATAGCTACCTCAGTTACTCAAGTTATGCAGAATGCAACAGAACCATTTACTAGTCCAGTAGCCAGCAACAATCAAGAACACTCAACATGGACACCCCCAGTTACATCAAGCCCATCCCTACCGATCATAAGTCCACCTCCAATTCCCGAATGTCCATTGTTGAACTTTGAAGAACAAGACGACATGCCCAGAGTCTCTAGCAATGATACAAGAACTCTAACTGGTCAAACTGAAGTCAATCAAGACAAGTCTCATGAACCAGAAGCAGATAACAAAGAAATTTTTATTCAATCAACTTTGGCTATACCAGACAAAAGAAAAACTATGCAATCTGACTCTATCACTCATACAAGTATTCCTCATTTGAAAGAATATGAGTCAACTAAAGAAGCCATTACAACCAAGAACATTGGAAGTCAAAGAATATTACATGAACACATGAAATCAAGATATTTTGCTCAAGGAGATCAAGTCAATTTACTGTTACCAGATTTCAGTAACAAACTGTTTTACAAATGGCAAGGTCCATTTACCATCACCAGAAAGATTTCCAACCTGCTTTATGAAATCAATGTCAACAAGTCAACCAAAGTATTTCATGTTCATATGTTTGAACATTACCATGAAACAGATAATGAAGACATCAAAGCAGAAGTTAAACATTTTACAAGCTTAGCAACTATTCCTGAGGAAGAAGAAGAAACATCATCAACACCCATTCCTGAGATAGATGTTTCATTACCGGCATCAAATCAATTTGACATTCCCAAGGTCATCACTCTGAATGACATAGCACTACAAACAGTGAAGAACATTAAAGTGTTTACAGACCATGCAGATTTCTTTACCGGTGTTTCTGAGACATTTCCAGTACTGCAATTTGAAAGAAACTCAGAAAGCAACAACATTGACAACACCAAGGTTCATCCTCCGTCCACTCAAGGGGCAACTTTTCTTCAGAAAGGAACAAATGAACTTCTTCAACATTGCTGTATTGACCGATTGAACTCAGACATGTTCAGTCATTGCTCTATTGAACATTCTAATGCAAAGCATTCTGCTACCATTGTTCTACAGAGTCAAAGTTCATCAACCAGAAAATTGAGTTTCGGTTTCGGACAGTTCTTATTTTCCCCAAACTCAAACGCGGTTCAATCAGACATTATCTGTGAGATCATTATGACATGGAGACAACAGCTTCATAAACTGAAAGACCTTTTCTTCAAGTTTAGAAAACGCACATGCACATCCATGTCGGCAATTCAGAAAGGTTCCGAACTTTACATTTCTACTCTACATATGTACTATAGCATATTTAGTGCCACTTGATCCATTATCATTCATACTCGTCAAGGAAGAACAGTATTCAGTTGTACTTAATCAATTAATTTGTCTACTCATTTTCCACAGGTATTCTATATCAGATGTTGTATTTATTTTAGCACCAAGCAACCCACTGAGGAAGGTCATTCATTCAAGATACTTCGTTTATTATCTTTCAGCATCTTTGCATATGACATGCATCAGACATTTTAATTTTTTAAATCATGAGCATTTTATTTCAGGTATTTTATTTCAGGTCGAATATTATTGCATATATCCTATTATAATAGTACAGATACATGACAGACAATTGGAATTTTTCATTGCTTCACACATGTTGAGATTTATATCACATTGAGTATTATTATTCAGAAGATTGATCACATTGAGTATTATTTTCTCAGAAGATTGTCATGTACTATCACAATTATTTTTTCTATGTCAATTTTTCATATGCAATATATTTTTCCATGTACACATTTTCACATTAGTACTAACCAAATGAGTTATAATGTCATATTTTAATATTATCATGAAGCACCATAAAGAGAAGTAACCTATTCAATTCAAGATTTAATTTATCCAAGTATTATGCCTTGTACAATTTTTGATATTGTTCATGACAAGCATTGTCTCATTTTTATAACCATTTCAATAGTGAGACAGGTGTTCAAAGTCATCAATAATTTTATTCTCTGCATTTACATTTTTTTATTATTGTTGTTATCTCCAAATTGACTTTATTTTGTCATATGTTACCTCAACCATTTTTCTATAATTTCATGTATGGTATTTTGTGTATATTTAAATAATTTTAATACATACGAGCATTTCTATTACCATACAAATGCTAAATGGAGGGGGGACGGGTAATATGTCACAGATTACATTATAGAATTGTTTGTACATTTCACTTTTGAAAGTAATATAAGCCCTCGACATGAGTCTCGGGATTTAATCCTCAAATTTAGACACTTGACATTCAAGTCAGGATTTACCCAAGGGACGTAATTAATATGTTTGAAATCTATTGGTTGTTTTGAAATTAAACAAAGACATTTTTGAAAAGAATTGGGAATTGGCGGTAAGAAGAAGGTAAAGGGAGTCGAATAAATAATGTCCTTGTAGACAGTCACGTTTCTAAGAGCTCTGTTTGAAAAGCCTTTGTAATATGTTCCATGCTCATTGATTTGTAATTTGTACATAAACTGTACTTACGTTGTATTTAATAAAGTTCCAGAGTTTTGTTTTATCAAAAGAATTGTCAATTATAATTCTAGATCGTCATTTTTGTTAACTATAGAATTCAAGTAAAATCCCCGGCATCACAGCACATCACACCATCTAAATGTTGTGACAGGATCCATAATGATGCCTTGGCTAGCTCAAGACAGTAGCGGATATTTCAAAGAATTAAAAATAAGAGAAGATTCATGCCGCCTGAAAACTAAAACAAAAACTTGTTTTTTCTTACAAGAATAAAAAAAATAATATGAATATGTAACTAGCAATGGGAGGAATTTATGAAAGAAAGAGTGAGAACCCTAAAATAGGGACAGATACATTTTTCAATCTTTTTTTGTGTGTGATTTTCTACATTTTGTTCCGATGTTTGGGCGGGCCGGATAACACTAGGTCGCGGGCCGGATCAGGCCAGCGTTACGTATTTTGTCAGCACCGATATATGCGACTTAAATAACTTCGCTACAATTGACATTCTGGAGTTTTTCAATTCCTGCTTAAACTAATGGGCAGGCAGAGGAAACAGTGGTGTATGTCTTACGAGAGTGTCCAATAGCTGCGGGGAGACAACTGAAGGCTCACTTGACTGCATGGGAGCTATAAGGTACTATGTTCAACAATAGTTTCTTACGAGAGCACAAGGGTAGGCCCAAGCTTTCCTGTCCTGCTACCTTTTGGAGTTGATCCAAGGCTCATGTTGTCCAATATGTTATGCATTTCCATACAAAGTTTACGTATTAAAATTCAAATTTATGGATGCGCTGTTCAACCTTTTTCTAAACGTACACATTTTGGTTCACATATTACAGATTTAACACGTTTGTCACTTTTTAATGAAAATTGAGGAGTACATTATAAGTGTCAAACATTAAACTTCCCTTATATCTAAATAAATTATTGACGATTAATGCTAACTGTTGATATTACAGACGACAGTCCAGAGCTTGACAACACGACCAGGCGTAACGATACTTTATGCATTAAGCGCATTTACGTACACTGTTAAAATATTTCTGCTGCGACAATTAAAATGTTTGAGATCATTTCAGATACACCTGTCTGCAACATCTATCTTTGCAAAACAATTTAAGTAATACAATTTTACATGTTAAAATAGGCAAAAAAAAATAAATCCATATTTTCGATGGTCTTAAGCGACCTCTAACAAATTGTCAATCCCTAACCCTAACCCACAGATTTTACAAATTGTTTGAATAACAAGGCTTTTTTTTAAAGTATTGTCTTAAATCATCCGCCGTTTAAACGCCTGAGTTAAGTCTTGTTGAAGGCTGGTATTTTAATTCGAACTTACAACAAGGGTCAGACCCCCTTATTTGGCGTCGTAACGCCTCTGTCATCCATTAAGTCTAATGTCTCCACTCTTAACATACAAATACTATAGTCATACAATTACGGGCTCATTTTTAACACACAATTTATATATATATATATATATATATATATAATATATATATATGTATATATATATACAAAAGCAAGCTACACAGCGAGTATTACGATTAAACGTTACATACGGTACACAGATTTTTAATAGTAAACTTTTGATATGAAGGCTTTCAAAAAATTATTGGGTTTAAATTTTGTTTAAAAATTCGATTTTACAAAACATAAATCTACTCTGTCTGTCTGTCTGACAAAATTTGTGTGCACGTTATTTCTCCCACACCGAATCTCAGATTAAACTGAAATTTCGCACAATTATTTCTTTTACCTGACAACACAAGAATCAAGTAAAAAAAAAACAATTAAATAATTAACTATTGGTAATTAATTATTTTGTTTGTTATCTTGAGCAAGGGAAAGAAATCGTGCTTGACAGATGTGGTGGCATAAGTTAAAGTAGTCCCATTAAGGACTTTTGAACCCTGGGTGAACATTTTTAATACATTTAAAAAAAAAAAAAAACGATCATGTAAACATTCACCAAGATACCCCCTCACTTCCCTCCCCCCTTTCCCAACTGGTGCTGGCAAGTGATAGGGTGATAGGGCATTGAGAAAGCTAAAAGCTAAGCTAATACAATTGGTACACGTATTTCTAATGGCACAGATTTATTTTATTATGTGTACATCCGTTGCAGCTATTATTACATGATTGCTCCAAACTATTTGAAACAATTACACTTAATATAAGCTTTTTTTAAAAAAAGAATAAAAGTATTTTTTATGCTTGTCGGTAAATTTAGCCGCTGCGGTTTCAGTCATTAAAATAGTTTTTTCTAGACCAGTAATGCACAAAATACGGCCCGCGGGCCAGATCCGGCCCTTGAAGTGGCGGCACAAGGTCTTAAAATCTACCTAACAAAAAAGAAATGGTTGGAAAATGTATCATTACCTTCGTTAAGGCCCCCACCCCTATTTCTCTGATGGATTGACCATTAACATTTATGCGTTTATAAAATTGGACTGGAATGAAGAATCTACCAGGAAAAGAGAACTGATCTTTACTTGTTTGTGGAACATTATAATAAGCTAACATATTTTTTTAAATGAAAGTGTGGCTGTTAGTAAAAAGATCCACATATATAACCGCATTATGAAACAAATATGACGTCATTCTTGGGTTTAGCCTCAAATAAAAGATTGTTAAACTACGCCTAGAGATTGGAGGATTGATAGGAATATTGACCAAAAAGAGACAAGAAAACGAGCCCTCTGTATAGCTAGCTACAAAGTCGTTCCCATTGTAAGGAAAACAATGAAGCCATTTTCCCTCGCCTAAAAAAAAGTTAAACACTTCCGATGTCTCATTAGTTAGGTCCTTAATAGTTTCAGGTCGATTTCATGTCGTTGTTTTTTTTGTACCTCATGTAGCCCACGACACGGGTGTGGGAAATAAAAATGGCCCGCAGGTCGAATTAGGTTGGGCACCACTGTTCAAGACCCAAGATAAGTAATACTCTTTCTCTCCTTATCGACGATACCATCGTTGATTTTGACCTGATTAAATTAAATTAATATTTAATTTTAAAACTTGAATTTGAACTATATAAAAAAGCGCATGCATTCCCCTTTAATTCTATACAAAATACAACATTTTCTGATTACAAACAACAAAGCTATTGAAGCCCAATCATAACAGGGGAGGGAAATAGTAATGAGCAAAATGAAGAATTCCTTCCAAAACGCGGAAAAATAATTACGGAGAGAAAGAGTTAAGTTTTCACTTTTGTCGTAGGAGAATAAGTGATAAATGAGTGAATCAGACATAGCCCTAAGAAATATAATACAAATTTATACACTAGCTACACACCGATACAACAAGAAAGCAATCCATAAATAATTATGCATGTTATTTTTAATAACGCTAATAATAATTAATAATAATAAATAATAATAATTAATTAATAATTAAAATAGTCAAGTTAAGTCAACTATATCTGCGTAAGTCCTCGTGGGCGTAGTCAAACATTTATAATTAAAACATATAAAAAGAAGTGTAAAAATATAAATATAAGTGTTGCCAAACTAGTGTCTTACTAAAAGCAATGCAAGATACAGTTCAGCACTTATAGGGGGCTGAATATATTAAGTCGGAGAAGTTCACAATCCATTAAACAATGTCAAGGACGCTGTATGAAGCTTGTGTTGCCAACGAAATAGAAGCTCCAAAAGAAGAAGTTTAGAAATGTTGATCCTAAAAAGTGAACAAAGAAATCCGAGAACTTAAACAAAAACACCTAGCTTGTCAACACTTCCTTCATTCTGTACACCGGATACACCAAAAAGATGGCTATATATTTCGTTTTCCCTCCATGTATGCCAAACATAAAGCAAGGGTGATGCATAGTTGTTTGTTTTTATATAGAGCTTAAGTAACAATTACAAGTGTAAACATCATAGGCAATGTCAGAGGTGCAATTATTAGTGGGTAGTGTGATTTGAAGGAACCGTAGTATTAAAATGTCGTATTTGACAGAAGATAGATAGATTAGATGGATAGATTGATAGATGGATATATAGATAGATAGTTAGATGGATAGATAGATAGATAGATAGATAGATTAGATGGATAGATAGATTAGATGGATAGATAGTTAGATAGATAGATAGATAGATAGATAGATAGATAGATAGATAGATAGATAGATAGATAGATAGATAGATAGATAGATAGATAGATAGATAGATAGATAGATAGATAGATAGATAGATAGATAGATATAGATATATAGATATAGATGTAGAGATAGATAGAGAGATGTATATATATATATATAGAGAGAGAGATAGATAGATAGATAGATAGATAGATAGATAGACCGACAGACAGACAGACAGATAGATAGATAGATAGATAGATAGATAGATAGATAGATAGATAGATAGATAGACCGACCGACAGATAGATAGATAGATAGATAGATAGATAGATAGATAGATAGATAGATAGATAGATAGATAGATAGATAGATAGATAGATAGATAGATAGATTCGTAAACAAACACTTGTAACGCAAAGACTATGAGACCGAGTATAATTTCACCATTCTATACATGTATTTCAACAAGGTAGAAGGCCATGTAAAACTGCTCTGAGAACAAGGAAGAATGCAAGTAACAGAAGCAGAAACTCGTGTATCCTTAATGAAAGGTCGGGGGTATAAATATTTATGAGAAGAACTATTTTTCATCTGGCGTCATGACATTCGATGGTCACTTGTGTGAGAAAAGAAATGAGAGCGAGTTCCGGATTTCATGGGAAGACAACTCTATCGATCATAATTCTGTTTTATTGGGATTTCGGAAAGTTTCCCTTTTTTTTTTAAGTGTAGCATCTAGTAAAACCTAGTCTATAAGTCTTTCAAACTGGATTGTAAATGCTATTCATACGTCCATTGATCACAAACTATTTTTTTTTAAAGTAAGTCAAATAAAATAGGCCGAAGAATTGGTAGTGCTTGTTTAAGACTATAATCGTAACGATAGACACCATTTGTATAAGTAGTCACCATGGTAACAGACAAATCTACGAACTGCACAGATCTAAGATCGGTGTGCTCAAATCTATTTATTTATTTATGCGCCCTGCCAACACATTCAGCAGCAAGAGTAGCGCCCAGTGCTTTAGAATATCTCTATCAGTAAAGGTTTCAATAAGCATGTCCTGGCATTAGGTCATTAATAGAACTAAAAACAAAATAAAGTGTAAATGAAATGATGACTTTATCAGTGCTTTTTCCTTGCATTTAGAAGTGTACTCTTTAAGTACCCTTCCATTTTGACATTCGACATCATGACATAAGACAAAGGCATAAATATTATAATAATAATAATAATAATAATCTTTATTATCCGTAAGGAAATTTGTCTTACAATTTGTGCATTACACCAAACAAAAAACATTATAACTATAAGAAACCAAAGTGTACATTCACACCAGACTCAGTCATAATTTACATGTGACAAAGTTTATACCAGATTGTTCTTATTTAATGATTTGATTGCCAGGGGAACAAAAGAGTGTTTGTGTCTGTTTGTCTTTGCTATCGGTGTCTTGTATCTCTTTTGTGATGGTAAAATCACAAAATCCTGACACAAAGGGTGATTCTTTATTTCGAGGATCTTGTTAGCTTTTTATAGATGTTTGTCTCAAACAACTGCCCAAATGAGGTTTGTTTTTTGCCAATGATTTTGCCAGCAGCATTTAGGATTCTATGAAGTTTATTTTTATTTTTAATGCTCAGATTGCCATACCAGGCAGTGATATTGAAATGTCCAAATAAATTTCGTACACCCATTTGGGGACCCCCCTCAAGTAGGATCCCGTGGGGATGTTCCAATTTTGATTCCCCCTCCCCCGCCATTTCCGCGCCACTGAATGGGGCCTCTGATGGCAATTTGCACATTAATTCAACACGCCAATGCCCGCTTTAGATTAACTTCCGGGTCAGCCGCTATCTCGAGTTTTCAGACCTGTATGAATATTTCTTGTCTATCAAAAAGTTGTTTTGGTCGACCATAGACGTAATCTTCATTTACGTATTCTACTTCGTTACATTTTACAGTAAAAGAGAGTCAAAGTTACAAGAATCATTTAGCTATTGAACATGTATTTTCTTTCAACTTACCTCTGACCTTCGTCTGCGTGGTCGGTAAGTTCCGGTCATAACCTCTGAACAAAGCCTGCCCACAGGAAGAATGTATGTCAAACACACTAGCTCTGTCCTGTACGGGTCATTCAAACTGTTTCATGTAGCACGTAACACCATTTTGTTTGCGTCTCTTTCCGAATCAATGTCTAAATCCAACACAGCTGTGTCTTCTTCAAGTGCTATTATTACAGGTAAGCTTAATGCGAAAGTGCACAGCGATATGAACTGAAACTGCTAGCAGATCTCAGACAGTGGAACAGAGAGGTTTAAAATCATTTCACTAGCATCAACAGAAGTTACGCGAACCCCCCAAAACTTACTATAATTATTTTATTATTATATTTGTTATTATTACAAAGCTTATATCAACTCTGTCTCTCTGCCTGGTAGAAAGTTTGCACATTTTATTTCTCCCACACCTAATCTCGCATCAAGCTGTAACTTTGCATAAGAGAAGACAATAAGAGACTGGTGATGAAATACTTCTAATTAGTTGTTTTTTTTTAATATTGAAAAGGTAAATTAATCCTTCAGTATTCAGATATATGACTAAATATGTGGGGTTTTGTCTCCTTAGATAATTGCGGACGTTTTTTTCTCCCGCACCCTTTCTTATATCAACTTGAAATCTGAAACCATTATTTATTGTACCTAACAAATCATGAATCAATTTAAAAACAAATACAGTCAACTGATTATCGGTAATTACTATTTTTGTTAATATTTAAAAAGGGGAAACAACTTTTATAAATTAATATATATGGTTGTAAATGTGGAGTTCTTTCTCTAAAAAAAAAAACAAAACTTTTTTTAATAATATATTTTTTTATTTGGCGTGTTTTTAAATTGTTCATTTAAATTTGATGGGAAAAAATTATACTTTCGTTTTCTGTAGAATTACAAGAACCACTCACTTACAGTTGGATGACGTAGCTTCAGAATCGATTCAAATAAAAAGTTGCATTTTGCTTACTATGAACAAACAAACACAATCACGTGACCGTGTATTAAACTTTCTTCCCACAGGTTGCGTTGTAAACTATGTGGATAAAAAGTTCAGATAAAAGCTGAAGGCGTCAAAAATGTTAGTCTTTGTCTCAGTGGAGTAATGACATGTGGTATTAGGGCACACATGAAGACATTTGAAGTGCCTCACTCGCGTTGAACATATGACACACACGAAGACAAAATGTCTCATAGTTAACGTACGACACAAATAAAGACATTTCAAATGTCTCATACCTAGGTGAAAAGGTTCTCTCTAAGCCAGCGGTTCCCAAAATGTGGTTTTTATGGTCCGGCATTTTGTCAGAGTCAAATATGAGGACGAGGTCTACTAAAGCTTTGATCGCCGTTCACGTGACTGCTTATTAGAGGTCACCCCTTGGCCTTTGTAAATGTTTTCTTTATTACAATCTAAAACAAAGTTATTTTAAAAAACTTTAAAACTTATATACTTCATTATCATCTATTTAGAATTATTTAATTCGACACAAATTTATCAAATCTACTTTTGAAATCAATCTCTAGACCTGGTCATAAGAAACTTAACGTCCTAATAATAGCACACACATATTTTTATGGGCTACAAAACAATGCCTTACGGAATGTAAATGTTTCAATTCAAATCTTATATCAAGAAATAAAGGGCGATATATTTTTGGTTATATTAGTGGAACAGCTTCCAAGAAGAAAGTGACCACTGGTATTGACCTGGGCTCGTACGTCCTTTGAGCTGGAACAATCTTTTCTTGCAGTGTCAGTTGTATTTTATTCCCACATAAATCAAACGTGGGTAGACTAAGGAGCGCCCTAAAAATCCGAGTCTTTACCGAGATTTGAACCCAGGAGCCAGGCTCGGAAGCGAAGCAATTAAGCATTCAGCTACCGCGCCCCCAGTTAAATCATAAGCGGTTTTAAAAAGTCTTAAAAGCACTTGATGGACGCTGTAGACCTTTTTTTAGCGCACCACTACAATGAGTGCCCACATTCTATATTTTATCAGACAACATTGACTATCTGAAGTCTATTCTCAAACTTATCCCAGCCTAAAACGTTGGCTAACTAATAAAGTCTATTCTCATTCTCAATTCATCCGAAAATTTTGACAAAGTCTATTCTCAAACTTAATTCATTAGAGAATGATAACTAACTAAAGCCAAATCTCTAACACCGAGTTCACTAACCCATCAAAATATGCTCTGTGGGCATTCTTTCTGTGTTTCTAAAAATGCAGTGTTTCTTTTTTTTGTTTCAGATTTGGGCATCGAGTCCCATGTTGAACATAATAGGCGACTACTCCAATTTCTAAAGCCATCGATTTCTCGCCTATCGTAATTATAATGTTGGAAAAAATGTAAAATGGAGTTTGAAATCGCGTGACTCAGTCAAGTCAAGTTTTTAGAATGGTAGATGGGTATTCTCTTATATCTTGTCTACAAACATTTGGAGCCTTTCGCTGGTTTAAAAGATATTTCGATTCTCATACATAGGCCTACAGATAAAACAACATACCTGTATTTACACTAAAACGTAGGACTAGGGTCCCATCATTAAAATTAGTATAAATGATTTGCTATCGACTCCATGCAATCGACTCTTGTACTTTATTCTATTCTTACCGATTGTTATTAAAAGACAATAAGTGAGAATACTTTCGTTGAAAAACTCAGAGAACAGTCAGAGGCAAGAAAAAAAGGGGGGGGGGGAGAGAATTCTTAGTGAAAAGATATCTGTTAACTTGTGGGAGAGAACCAAGCAAAAACTCATAACCCAAGACATGACATCAAAAGGCGAAAATGGAACTCGATAGGACACACCTTGATTTAACCAACTACAGATGGGGCAAGGCACTTGACTAGAAAATTCGAAGAAAGTAACGTGGGCAGGCTTAAAGAAACCTTGATTAGGGCAGTCATCAGTGAAGCCGAAGATACTGGAATGACGTGGGAGCAGATGAAGGAAGCTGCTCTGAGCCGAGTCCAGTGGAGATGTACAGCTGCGGCCCTATGCTCCCCTGGGGGGTATTCAGAATTAAGGCAGTAAGTCAATCGTTAAAGACCAAACTATCCTTAGATCTACGTAACGACATAGATGACTCTATAATGAAATGTAAAAGATCAACCAAAGAAACTGCAGCCAAAAAAAAAAACATAAAGCCAGAATCCCTGATGCGTTAACAAACAATTAAAAACCTTTAAAAAAAAAACAATACCCTTGACTTTTACGCTTATCCAAATTGTTCCCTACCGGTTATAAACACCGAATAGCTACCCACCATTTGGGAAACGCTGGTCCAGAGCAAGACTAAAAGTAAAAGTATCTTATAACAGCTGTTGGCCGTCTTCCTAAGCGGAGTGATGCGGTTATAATTAGTTTAACAAACTAGAACAACATAGCCAACTGTGTAGTTGATACACACCAGCGTGCCCTGGAAATAAACACTTTCAAAGAACTCTGTGTTACTGTATATATGTGTGTGTTTACATTGTGCAACAGCTAGTCTAGAGCAGCCGTTCTACAATGCAAACAAAAGTAATCTTTAAACATTCCTGAATAAACAAAAATATAAAACACGGCAATGTATGAGTCCTTTGTATGAGGTCTTGTGTCTGTTGCTTTATGAAGGGGATAAACTTAAAACCAAAAGTTATTTGTAGCACAGAAACTGATGACGCAATAGTTTACGGAAATGACATGATAAATGTTCCTGTACGGTAAGTAGGGGGAGATAGATTTCGATGCTAGAGACAAGAAGACGAACTTTTGTTATAGGAAAAAAACAAGTTTATTAAGGAGCCGTCTTATGTCATTGAATTCTAATTCTAAGTAATGTGTATGTTTGCGCGCGTGTGTGCGCGGAGCTAGCAGTAATCACCGACGACCATACACTAAACATAAGTAAAGTTTAAGTCCCCTTTTCAGACCATGCGGTTTATAGGGCAGAGGATTTTTTTGGCCAACGGTTAACGAGCAGGGTGCCATGTGGCCAGCACAACGACCAACCGCCTTTACTTTCCCCAACTTAAGTCAGGTACCCATTAGAGTTGGGTGGACTTATGGACGCCCTAAAAAAATAGAAATTCAAAATCCAAGTCTTATCCGATACTCGAAACCAGGACGCCAAGCTCTAACCACTCAGCCACCGCCCCCCCCTTTAATGCTAAATTCTTATTGTTTAAAAACTGTATTTCAAAGCGAACATAGGCCTACATATTTATGGTTTGTATGAGTGATTAAGCTTAACCGCCGCTTAACAATGTTTAACTTCTTTATAAATGGGCGTCTTCCTGTTGTAAAAAGATAGAAAATAGCCACGCCACTGTTTACATTCAAATAGCTCAGTACAATATATAGATTTACATAGATGGTCGATAATGTTTTTTAAACCCTCATAGTCCTTTAACAGTAGCAGGATGTACCTATGTTTTATGTTTACATGTGCGAAATGCAGACAAAAGTAACTGATAACGTATCAAATGTCAGTAAGAAGTAGATGATAATTTAATGTATTGATGTACTGACTCATACAAAATCATCACACACGATAAGTGGACACGTAACCCTCAAAGAGTAGATTCGATTTCTTTGCTAATGGCTCGATTCCTAGATTGTGTTTGAATTCCTTACGAATGTCTGGAGTATCCAAGAATGTTCCGATTCTCAACAATGGTTTCGATTCCTCAGTGATTCAAGAAAGCTTAGTATTCCTAGAAGACAATCCGACGACAAATCCGCGAAGCACTATTTACATATACAGTTGATCTAAGAGCCTTATGTCAACACTTCCTGTGAATCAGGTCCAATACTTGTTTTTGTTGGTGTGTAGACACCACGCGCTTGCCTATCTGTTGTCATGGTAACTGTGCAGAACAGCTGAGCGACCAAAAGTCAGATTTGTGGTCACACATTCACGACCCGCCCTATCGTTCCACTACCAGGCCGCCCTGTTACCCCATTCTCTTCCCCCCCCCCTCCCACGCCCTATGCACCAGACTAAGCGCCGTGAGTTAAGTCAGTGCCTGTGAAGAGTATAGAACAAAGTAAAGAGAGAGGAGAGAGAGATTCTAATCTTTCTGAATGACTGAAACGTTGACTGTCTCTCCCACCCCTTAAGGCTTCCTGACGTCCGGCAAAAGGAGAGCATGTCCTCCTTTTTTGAGGTTGCGTCCTCCTTCAGGCAGCATTGGGCTTCAGAGTGAAAATATCCGTCTCTTGTATTTAAGCTTATAAAACTTCCTTATTAAAATGTATTGTCGCCCATACACTAACTAAAGGATGTAAACTACGCGCAACTGTTTGTTTAGTATTAAACCTAAATGTTTTTTTTTTGAGAACCTCTGTCAAGGACACTGATGTTTACATGTTCAAGAATGTTCCTATGAAACCCGTCACTCAGATCTCTTCAAGACCTCAAGAGTTTTTCTTTAGAAAAATGTTTGCTCTGGTCAAAGAATACCTGACGAACAGACTTTGGTTGTGGAAGAAGTAAATTTCAAACAAAGTTTAATTTGAAGTTAATGTCATACCACACCAACCAAAAGAAAAATACAACGTGACTAAGATATATGATTCTTAATGGAGTCATTTGAAAGTCTTCTATCTGCTGACACGTTTCATTAATTAAATTTAAAGCTTAATTTTTAATTAGCTTTTTTTTCTCTTTTAGTTTGTGCTGTGCACGATTGGGCCAACATGTATCCGGTAGCACTGCCCTGCTTACATCCCACAACTTCTCTGTTGAAGTAAGAGTTTTAAAAATTTCATGTTAGTATGTGACATATAAATGAATTCATGCAAGCTCCACAAAGCCTCACATCGAGATTTCATTCCATATGCTTTGATTATTCAACGTTAACCAATGTCTGATTTGCTTAGACTCTATTGTGTACCATCGATACCTATCAAGACAAAGCAATCAAATGCTATTCAACAATTCTAAAAAAGCCTAAAAAGTGATTTTCAATAATGGCTTCTAGTAAATTACTTTTTTATTTTAAAATCCTGAACAACCTATTGTCGATATTTTTTTTAAAAAGTCATTTGACATACATTTCTTTTAAGTTGAAATAATTTGATATCGATAGTTAAACTATAGTGACGTATTGTCCAAGAATATAAGTGTAAAATGTAAGTCAATTATGTTTTTTTTTTTATCTAAACGTGACCGACAGACCGACAGACAGACAAAACGCATAAAAAATAAGCGCTTTTATCCTGATGGGACACTAAAAAAAAATAATAAAATATGATTATTTAAAAATTTGAGGGAACTAGTTTGGTACCATGCTCTGCCACGGCCGTCACGCTAATGTACGAAAGTCGCTGTATAAAAAAATTGTGCGTGATATTTACATACAAAGTGCGATCTTAGCCTTCATAAACAAACCTAAATGTTTTCTTTTAATTTTAGCAGCTAGTTGACCAGAAAAAAAAAACAAAAACACAGTTAAATTTGTTGTGAACATTTCTTTAACATCTTATAATTGTATTTGACTTTGTGATACTGAAAATACACATATAAAATTGTCATTCCCTGTTAACATATTGTAACATTATCTCCCTTACGTTTATGTAATATTTTAGAATTTGTGTATTTGTATGGAAAAAAATTGCTTGCATAATTTACTTTATAAACTAAACGGTTTGCAAACCACAAAACATGGTGAAATATTTTTCATTTCATTTTTCGTTTTTAAGATTTGAGTGTGACAGATGGACAGATGGACAGACGGACATTTCGCACAAACCTAATAGCAGCTTTTTTCCTTAGGGGCCGCTAAAAAAAGACTGTCTTATCTTTGCATAGACGCGGCCAGAAAAGCTGTTACTGATACTCAGTAATAAGAAAATATAATGTAATTGTTCTCCACGTTTCGGATGTTCCTTTAGATTGCAAAAAAATTTACATCCTGGTCCAAACCCCCCTCACGATGACGGGGATGGTAGTGGGCAGGGTTTGAACCCGGGACCACCGAGACGACCGAAAAACAGTCAGGCGCATACCGCACAACCAGGCTTTATCGAAAAAAAAAGACTTTTCATAGTGTGACTAATGAAGTGATAATTCTAAACTTTAATAAGCCAATGTTACCAGAAGTAAATAGTTTTTGAAATCTCAGCTCGAAAGGAAAATAATATGTTGCCCCAAAAAATGATTCACGTTGTTTTCACTACGACTAAAGTGTGAGTTTTTATGCCAAACTATTTTACTAACTTTGTGACATGAATATTTACTACATAAGGTATTCAAAATACACATTTATATTTCAATCTAAATTAATTTGAAAGTGATCTCTTTGTAATATAAATTCAAACATACACAGAGAATCACCATTTAAAGAATATTTTAAAATAAAATTAGCAAAGCTTATCTAAGGGAAATAACTACACGTCAACAGTAATAATTCAAAACATTTTCACTTTGGGAAAACACACATTTTTTGAAACATTCAATTATAACGACTGTTGTCATTTATGTTATTTAAAGATATTGATGTAACTTCACAAAAAAAAAAATACTGATTAAAAAAAATAAATAACAAGGTTACAAAGACAGTTTGTGTAGAAACACAAACTCTAAATCGGACCCCGAAGTGGTCTACTCACGCAGGGAAAAAGGCAGGTTTCGATATTTCGAGAAAGAATATCAGAATGAACTTCTATCAAAGACAAATGACAGAGAAGAATGGAGAAAGAAGGTTGGCAGATCCTGTGTGGTGCCTGTAACGAATGTAAAAACGTATTTAGAAGAATGAAAAGGAGAAAGTGAGTTTGGTCTACCCACCAACTCGTAGTCAGCCCCATCGAGTCCATATTGTGAAGATTTGGTTGTTCAACCGTTGTTTCTAAAACCATAGAATAAACGACTTCCGTTCCTGAAATTTGACCGTCCGCTCCTGAAACTTTTCCGTCCGCTTCAAAAAATGTACGGTAATCTCACGATAGATAGATAGATAGATAGATAGATAGATAGATAGACAGATAGATAGATAGATAGATAGATAGATAGATAGATAGATAGATAGATAGATAGACAGATAGATAGATAGATAGATAGATAGATAGATAGATAGATAGACAGATAGATAGATAGATAGATAGATAGATAGATAGATAGATAGATAGATAGATAGATAGATAGATAGATAGATAGATAGATAGATAGATAGATAGATAGATAGATAGATAGATAGATAGATAGATAGATAGATAGATAGATAGATAGATAGATAAAGTGAGAAGGAGAGAATGTTATAGAAAAAAACATCTACAAATATTATTGTAATTTTGAAATAAAAGGGAAATAATCAGAACAAGAATTACAAGCTCTTTAGTTCAACAAAAGTGATCTCTCTTGAGGAAACACACGATTTTGTTTCTCTATGATGATTAAGCCTTAACGAATGGGATTATCTCTATAACTTATAGTGCAACTGATTATCTGTATAAAAGACATAGTGCAACTGATTATCTGTATAAAAGACATAGTGCAACTGATTATCTGTATAAAAGACATAGTGCAACTGATTATCTGTACAAAAGACATAGTGCAATGGATTATCTGTATAAAAGACATAGTGCAACTGATTATCTGTATAAAAGACATAGTGCAATGGATTATCTGTATAAAAGACATAGTGCAATGGATTATCTGTATAAAAGACATAGTGCAATGGATTATCTGTATAAAAGACATAGTGCAACTGATTATCTGTACAAAAGACATAAAGACATAGTGCAACTGATTATCTGTACAAAAGACATAGTGCAACTAATTATCTGTATAAAAGACATAGTGCAACTGATTATCTATACAAAAGACATAGTGCAACTGATTATCTGTACAAAAGACATAGTGCAACACAAAAGACATAGTGCAACTTATTATCTGTATAAAAGACATAATGCAATGGATTATCTCTATAGAGACTTAGTGCAATTGATTATCTCTAGCTTTTTGTAAAGCGGTAGCTTTACAAAGCTAATAATCTCACGTGAATCTGCTACTTGACTCTTAAGTACAATTAAGTACAATTAAATAATGAATTTAAAAAAAAATGTGTCACGTTATTACTCCACCCCAATGGCTACCTCCCCTCCCCCCAGCCAAAAAAATCCTGGTTACGCCCATCTTTAAACTCTGCCCAGACTCTGAGTATATGAAATTCTACACATCCAGACATAGTAATACTTCAAGAAATTAGTCTATAGTAGAACTATCAACCTAGAAATCAATTTTCAGAAGATTCTAGTTTGGTGATATACATCCAGATCTAGAAACATAAGAGAACTGTAATCTAGACTTGAATATCGGATCTAGAGACATGGTAGGCCTAAAGAAGATTCTAGTTTGATGCCCCCAAATGAAATATAAACAGTGAAAAAATCAAATCACGCATTTATTTAAAAAAAAACACTGTTGGTCTATACTTAAATCGACGAATAAAGGAAATTCCAATTTCCATAGTACAGAGAGAGAGACAAGGTTAAACATAAGAGTCCTAGTGTTTTTTATTTATTTAGTCCTCTGTGAGGCCCTCACCAACTGGAAGACAAAAACACCCGTCTGCAGATCGAAAACAAACTTATTTATATGTCAAGCACCCTCCAACCTCAAGGGATTAACAGCCAACATACTTTTATTTAATATGCGGTGGGCACTAACACAATTCCCATTTTCCCATTTATCTTTGCCTGACATCACTGCCCCCTTCCGATTTCCCGCGCTTTTACACCAGCGTAGCTCATTTCTTTTCTGCCTCGATAGAGAACAACATCGGACAGATAAGTTAACTTAATCCTATTTTGTGTTAATTGTTTGTCATTTTGTGTTTGTTTTGTAGCAGATGAAGGCCGCGTGGCCCAAACGTCCTTTGTTTTACTTGCTCCGGCAGGGTTACATATATGCTTGTTTATCGTATTTTCTATCCAGTCCTTCACCCCTGCACCAGTAAATCTTTGTTTGTTAAGATTTAGGCACGAAAAGGGATTTGTTTCATCAAAAGAGTAAAGTCTTGACTAAGTGACAGTGACGTGACTATTAAAAAACAGGACTAGGATTTAACGTGTAACGAATGTAAACACAGAGTACATTTGGCAGCTTTAGAGAGAGGGTCGTCTTTAGTTTCTGAAGTAGACATTTAACTTAGTGACATTCAATGGTTCCCTTCATTACGTATTCAACTTCTTGTTCGACAGCGTTCATCGGAGTAGAGTAGCCTCCCTTTAGATTGTTGGCCTTCCGCCTGTGTTATTCATTTGAGTATTACCTGCGTTTAGACTTAACTGCACAAGACGCAACGCGGGGGCATCCAACAAATTCTTGAGTAGCCTCGAAAAAAAGTACCTATGAAGGCTAAACCTTCACTCCGTCATTTCTTCGAAGAGTAAAATCTCTGTACTTCGGCTCCTCCTTTGGGACTTCCACTATTTGGTTTTACAACCACAATTTTAACCAGCCTTAATGACCTGCAAGTTCCGTTGGCTTGCGTAAAACAAATTATTTTACTAGAGATAAACCAAAGGATTTTTACTCTTTTCAATCACATGTAGATAGATGGTGATGTGATTCAATAGATCAATAAATGAATGGTTGGATAGATAGATAGATAGATAGATAGATAGATAGCAGGGGCGTAGCTAGGATTTTTCCATCGTTTGGGGGCCTGGGGGGGGCTTGACCTTTTTGTGGGCCCCTGCATTTTGCGTAATATTTAATTTTTAATGTAAAAAAAACACTCATTTTGGGCCTCCCTCAAGTGAGGGCCCGGGAGAATTTTCAAATTCTCCCCCTCCTCCCCCACCCTAGCTACGCCACTGATAGATAGATACATACATACATAAATATATACATACATACATACATACACTTATATATACATTCATAAATACATATATGAAATCCAAGTTTTTTCCCATGTCACTAGCACGCGATGGGTGACCTCTGACCTCTGCCCACCATTCAATTGCTCAAGTTTCTTTTCATGTGCAGAAGATGCACCAGGAAGCAGTCGACAAAAGATCAACGCGTAGATACAAATGGGCAGAAGAAAATTGGTTGGTGGGTTTGCATGTGTGTGTGTTTGTGTGTGTGTGCGTTGAAAGAGAAGGGTGAGGTAAGAACGAGAGTTATGAGATGTTTATTATTGACATTATGGAAATAGAATTTTTGTGCTATGTGGTAGAAGGAGATTGACAAATAAATGTTGTGAGAGATATTGAACTGGTTATTGTTTTTTTTTTATTACTTTCTTCCTCTTTTGAGTTACTCTCTCTCTCTTTTACATTCTCTATTTGTGAATATCTTTTTCTCTATCAATCACTCTTACACAATCCCCCCTCCTCTTTCCATCTTTCTCAATCTGTTTCTCTCTCTCTCTCTCTTAATCTTTTTTTATCTCTTTTTTTTATACATCTTTCTTAACATCTCAATCTCTTTCTCTTTCTTTCAATCGCCCTTTCTCTCTATATATTTTTCTTTCTCTTCAACTCTCTTTTTCTTAAACGTTCTTTCTCTCTTCCCCCTCATCTTTCTATCTTTTCCTCTAAATCTCTCTTTCCTTTTCTTGTCACTATATTTCTTCTCATCAATGTAACTTTTGAATAACTGACCCACATTCCCCACTCTCTCTCTCTCTCTTTCTCTCTCTGTCACACACACACATACACACACACTGTGCAGTCTAAGTAGTAGACAACGTTGGGACTTTATTCCTCAAAGGTTATTTCCAAACAGCCCCAGCAGTGTCCAAATGTTGATGTGAGATGGGCGACAACTCTAGATCTAGAACATGACTATACACACAACGCGTAGAGCCAGAGAATGAGGTGAGATGGGAGACAACTCTAGATCTAGAACATGACTATACACACAACGCATAGAGCCAGAGAATGAGGTGAGATGGAAGACAACTCTAGATCTAGAACATGACTATACACACAACGCATAGAGCAAGAGAATGAGGTGAGATGGAAGACAACTCTAGATCTAGAACATGACTATACACACAACGCATAGAGCAAGAGAATGAGGTGCATGCCTATTACGCAGAAAATTTCTCTAAACTAGGACAAAAAGACCGAGATGGGAATAGACGGCACCAATTTTAATTTATTTAGGTGTGCATAGTTTAAGTAATCAAATGATTTCTCTTTTATACTGCACTCTAGCGCTATAACTTACGACTTTTTACTGCAAAAAAAAAAAAATTTACGGCAGAGAGTACTATGCATAGTATGTATATAATTTAATTGAATTGTTTACTACACTTACAATTCTGTCTTGTCAAAATCTTGTCACTTTTTTTCTCCCACTTTCTATGCTCAGATCAAATTGAAACCTCGTTGTCCCCTAGAAAACTTGATTTAATCTAAAACGTTTGTTGTAATTAATTAATACTATTTTTGTTTGATAAAGAAAAGGGGAATAAATCTTACAGTATTAAGTACTGGATAAGCTTGTAGCCTTTGATGAAAAAATAAAAATTTTAAGGACCCAATTCACATCATCACCGATTTATTAAAAATAGTCACACATAATTTATTTTAGTTGAGCCACTGCAGCAGCCTTAGTTCTAACAGACTGTCACATTTCTTTTCAAAATACTTAATTTTAAAAAGTTATGAACTTTTTTGCAAGTACTATATTTTAGCGTCGCTGCAGCCATATTAGATATCTAATTTGCATATTTATTTTTAATTTACCTGCTTAGACATTGTCACAGTCTTAGTTGACATTGCATGATCTTAAGTTCACGTCATGTTAAGAGTTGAAAAGACACGTGGAATTCCTGATGTAGAAAACAGGAAGTAGAGTGAACAAAGTTGACTTTGAGTCAAGTCAAGTCAAGTCAGTAAGGTCTTGCTCCCGGTACAGGAAGGTTGGACGTTTCTTCCTGGACTGGTGTATATATGTATATAGCATGAAAGTCGATGGACTAATGATTGTTGCTCAATAATATTTGAGAGTTGATTTCATTATGTGCTTATTGAATATTAAGGTATTATTCGTATTTCAATGGATATCTATAGTTGAAGCTCCAGTGTCACTGGTAGTAATTGTTCTTATTGTTACCCGCTGAGATGCGGACGTGATTTGTTGTTTACGTATTGGATACTTTTGATACCGCTGTTATGCGGATAGGATTATTATTTCTTGACTTGTAGCACTAACAAGGAGTGCAGTATATTATTATTATGTTGTAAATAAAATCTTCATGTTGTCTGCTGAACGGACTTGAGTCAGTCGTATAGTGTTTGTCTCGTCACGTGTCTAGAGCACTTCAGGAAGTAAGAACCCAGTATTACACCATTGAGTCAGTCGTATAGTGTTTGTCTCGTCACGTGTCTAGAGCACTTCAGGAAGTAAGAACCCAGTATTACACCATTGAGTCAGTCGTATAGTGTTTGTCTCGTCACGTGTCTAGAGCACTTCAGGAAGTAAGAACCTAGTATTACACCATTGAGTCAGTCGTATAGTGTTTGTCTCGTCACGTGTCTAGAGCACTTCAGGAAGTAAGAACCCAGTATTACACCATTGAGTCAGTCGTATAGTGTTTGTCTCGTCACGTGTCTAGAGCACTTCAGGAAGTAAGAACCCAGTATTACACCATTGAGTCAGTCTCTAATATTCGTCATGTCATTCATTGACAGACATATAATAAATCTTCAAAAAGCAAAAAAAAATGTCAACAAATAGTTGTTCCTAGATTTTGATATATATATAATATGTATCCACCTTAAAAAGTATTTCCGATTTAAATGGGAATTCTGTGTGAGCTGATTTAAGCTTTGTAAAAACCAATCGCGTCCCAATGTGGTCCAATAAACTGCATTTGACTTTACTCACGTATGTATTTATATTTAGAATGCAAATAAAACAGATATTTTTTGGTCATTAACAAGGCCCTCGCACTCAGGCTGCCAGCACGAAATGTTTTTAACATTTTAATTGATTTTCAGTAAATAAAAATATAGACTTCTATATTAACTTGTACAAGCCTGTACGGGGTACCTAGCTAGTGCCACTTATTTTATTTTTTAAATTATATTTTTGCGTTTGTTTTCAATTAGGTATCAGCCCCTAGTGAGTGTCACATTGTGTTGCCCACACTACCGCCTCCTAGTAACGCCACTGCCTTTAGGTAGTTTCTATTTTTAATTCAAATCGATTCTCTAACGGGGAAATATTCTCGTGTTTACAGTCTTTTCTATTAACAACTATGAGTAAATTGTATGGGTCAGAAAACTCTTTAAATAAAATATAGGAGTAGCTCTAGAGACAAGGGAGTTAAATCCTTATTAAATTAGTGAATATTTAGAATTAACTCCCCTTCTAATGTTCCCGCGAAATATAATATTTATGATACAGAGAATCTTATATTCTCTTCACCACTTTGTGGATTGTATTATTGTATTTGTCTGTCTATCTGATTGTCCTTTACGTACATTAGTATATTAGAAAATAGAAATACATATTTTCCTAATTATCTATTTCCCGCCCCTGAATTGCTTCCAAACTATCAGCTACCCTAGCGGCTGACTCAGGTTCTGTACTATCATATACGCTGATATCCAAACTAGAACAATATACTAGAAAGTAGTAATCAGCCCACAATGATCTGGACCTACACGGGGACATATTATGCACATAATGAATACGTTTACAACCCCCCCCCCCACCCACCTCTCTCTCTCTCTCTCTCTCTCTCTCTCTCTCTTATGTTTCATGCATGAGATGTACCAACTGAGATAAGAGAAGCATCATTGTGTCTCCGAGCTCTTCGCTAATGCTTAATGTCTGTTTTTGTTTTGTTTTGTTTTCTATGTTCTTGTATTTTTTACCTCTAATCTTCAGGGCACATTTCCCAATACTGGTTTCATAGCTCTCTCTCACATCCGTGATGCTTTGGATTCTATTTTTAAAACAAGCGAAAATATAAAAGTAAAAAAAAAGAAGAAGAAACATAATCAAAGCTTATCTTAATGGGAAGATTTTACAACTATTTTTTTCAATAGCGTAGGAGTTATTTCCCTTTTTCGATATCGATTAAAATAACAAAAATGATTTGACTAATTGGTTAAGTTTTTAGTTGATTCGTGTCTTTTTAGGTGCAATAAATATAGTTTAAAATTTTAACTTGATCTGAGAATGTGTATGGGAGAAATAACGTGTTGAAAATTAAATTAGATCAAAGGATATCCGAAAATGCCTAATCGTTTCATGCAAGTACAAAATACTCGATCATTTCAAAAGTCAATGTCATCGGTCAATCATGGTTCTTTACATCATTACTATTTACATCATTGGGGCATGGAGGCAGAGGGGTAAAGTGCCTGGCCTCCGACACGAGAGGCCTCAGGTTTTGAAGATAAGTGAAGACTGAGATTTGAATTTCGGTAACTTTATGACGCTCCTGAGTCTACTCAACAGTTGTGGCGGTTGCATGTTGTGCTGGCCACTTGACACCCTTGTTAACCACTGACCATAGAAATAGATGACCTTTACATCGTCAGCCCTATAGTCTGAAGGTATCAGAGCAGCATAAAGGCCTTTTATCATATAATAAAACAAAAACAGAACGGAAACATCTGAGCAAAGCCAGGTATAAAAACATAACTAGTATTATTATAAAATATAGTAATAGACATAGTTCATATATGTATTTTTTATGTATTTCGAGACAAACGAACAAACAAAAATTTCCCACGATGGAGCATTAAAAACTTTTGTATAATTTAATCCTTAGAAATTACTTCAGTATTTAAATCTAATACGTTTTTTTCTTAATGGTTAAAATTGGGGGTGGGGGTTGGAGCTTTGAAAAACCTAATTATGGAAAGTGGCCAAAAGGTTCATGACGAGTGCCCGTTGACTAAATGAAAAGTAGAATTCATGTCAGCAATAGGATGTTGATAGTCGAATAACACATAATCTCTGTGATGTGAAAAACGCTTCTGAATCGTACCAGCCGTTAAGACGTGTCGCCCTTTAGGATGTATTGATGTCTAGCTGAGATCGAACATCTAAAACTAGTAAACAAAACTGACATTTTTAACCTGTAACAAAAGGGCCTAACAAAAAAGGCCCTTACAAATAACTCTGGTAGGGTGGATTCAACCTGCTGTACTATATACTTAAACCCTATAAAACTCATCCAGTGATCCTAGTTTTAGTATGAATATCACTACAATGGACCTCATTCACCAATCGTAAACAAACAACATTTAGTCACGTGATCTTATTGATAAAACAATGAAAAAAACTGTCACGTGACTACCATCTTGGATGAAACATGGGATTACTGGCTATGTAGAAGAGATAGAGCACCACGTGGCTAAATGTTGTCTGTTTACGATTGGTGAATGAGGTCCATTTGAAAGTCCTCTTTAATTCTGTTTTTTTTTTTGTTTTGTTTTTCAATTACTTATTTTTACATTTTGTTTGTTTCCCGTTTTCTTTAGTTCTTTACTTCATTTTCGTCTTTATTCTTCACTCTATTTGTTCACTTTCTCGACTATTTTCTTTCTCTCTTGTTTTCTGTATACATATAGTAAGTCATCTCCCTTTTTCTCTGTATGCATATATTGAGTTTTCTCCCTTGTCCTCTGTATACATGTATTGCGTTCTCTTGATGGATTTTCCCCCCTTACTATCTGCTCTTACCTTGAACACAAACACACACACGTCTATAGAAAGCTTATCATTATGTGATCATAGCAATATTTTGTTATTATTTCTTTGACCTGTGCAAAGTAGAATATCGTTTGAAAGTCTCTAGGGCCAAGAGGTCAGTTATCCATCCAATGAAAACATTTTATCGCTAAGCTAAGCATGGCAAGAGTATCTCCTTGGACACTCGATGTCATCAAATACAATAACAAATAAAGAAAATCATTAAAAAAAATACTTTAGAAAAAAACAAAGCTTTTATTAAGTGTAATTGTATCTATTAGTTTAGATCAGTCATGTAGTTATATATACAATTGCCCTACACATAATAAATCTGTGTGTATTTTACCAATGGTTTTTGTTAAGCTATTAGCTTTCTTTCTGAATGCGCCATGACCCTATCACTTGTATGGACCAGTTGGGAAAGAGGGAGGGAAGAAGTGGGTATCTCTGTGAATGTTTACAGGATCGCTTTTTAAATGCATACAAAAAACAAGCAAAATACAAATAAGATTTATTTTTTTTAAAGACAAAGATTATATTAAGTGTAGTTGTATCAATTAGTTTGGATCAGCCATGTAATTAAATTTGTAATGGATATATATTGGTAATAATAAATCTGCTCGATTAGAAATACCTTTTCCCCAATTGTTTTAGTTTAGCGTAATTTGATGATATTAACTTTCTCAATACACTATGATCCTATCACTTGTTTGGACCAGCTGGAAAAGGGGGTATTTCAGTCATCGCTTTTTAAATTTATAAAAAAAAAACGTGAGCTAACTGAACTGGAACTCGAGAGCTAAAACATACCATCAGGCTCATGTTACAAAGACATACCACGAGGCTAATGTTACAAAGACATACCACAAGGCTCATGTTACAAAGACATACAACGAGGCTAATGTTACAAAGACATACCACAAGGCTCATGTTACAAAGACATACCACAAGGCTCATGTTACAAAGACATACCACGAGGCTCATGTTACAAATACATACCACGAGGCTCATGTTACAAAGACACACCACAAGGCTCATGTTACAAACACATACCACAAGGCTCATGTTACAAAGACATACCACGAGGCTCATGTTACAAAGACATACCACAAGGCTCATGTTACTAAGACACACCACAAGGCTGTGACATTGTTATATAAGAACATGAAAAGGAAGAAAAAACACTTTTTTAAAGAAGAGGATGCAAAGAAAAGAAACAAAAAATACTTACCTCCATGTCTACAGCCTGTCTTATTTTCTTGCCAGAGGTGTCTCGCACAGACACGGAAGTGGAAGCCGAATTCATGATTTAAGTTTTTCCTTAGCAGCTTTATAAAGTCTTTTGTAGCTCCAGGAGGTTAAATCCAAAGGCTGGAGAAGATATCCGGTGACGTCATTGAAGGTGAGTTTAACAAAGGAGCGAGGCAAGGAATTCTACCAAACGGTCCAAAGTTTTTTTAGGGAATATTGGATGCATGGAGGGGCAGTGTCGTCTCTATCCGTTATGTTTACAACAATGGAAGTGAACATTTGCAACCTGCTGAATAAAAAGAATTCACCTATATATATATATGTTGAGGTCTATGTGACATCCGCGGTCTTAGTACATTACTTCAATGACATTGATATATATTAAATGTATTAGTTCCAAAATAGCTTTTAGTTCTTCTACAAATTCCGAAAACTACCTCCTAACGGATATCTTTTTTTTTACATTTCCTCTATTCAAGTCTCCCATTCATGGAACCAGGATGAGTGGAACCTGGACAAGGATCACGAAAATGTCTCTAACGATTTTCCTAGAAACAGTTGATGTATATCGCATAGAAAATAATTACTAGCTCGTGGGCCACACGGGGGATAACTCTAATTTGACAGTTTTAAATTTTGAAAGTAAAAAAAAAAAGTAAATTTGAATTGTTCGTAGTGATGTGGTCACAACCTGTGACGTGGCTTCGAGCTATTGGTCTAAACTGCCCACATTTTGTGACATAGCAGGTCAGTGTTAAGGCCGTCTATAACGGTTGGTCTCGGAAGGACAGACAACTCTGACAGTTTGACAGACAGATGGACAGACAACTCTGACAGTTTGACAGACAGATGGACAGATACCTCTGACAGTTTGACAGACAGATGGACAGATACCTCTGACAGTTTGACAGACAGATGGACAGATACCTCTGACAGTTTGACAGACAGATGGACAGACAACTCTGACAGTTTGACAGACAGATGGACAGATACCTCTGACAGTTTGACAGACAGATGGACAGATACCTCTGACAGTTTGACAGACAGATGGACAGATACCTCTGACAGTTTGACAGACAGATGGACAGACAACTCTGACAGTTTGACGGAAGGGCAAAGACAGGGCATACATTCATAGTACATACATACGAACGGACGGACGGACGAGTCTAATAGTTTGACAGACGAAAGAACAAACGAACGGGCAAACAGTTGCCAACTCTTACATAAACATGAAAGGAAAAGAAAATTCAGCAGTCATCCCCCCCTTATGTAAATACCAAAAGTCTAATCAAGGGAAACAACCAGGGATGTATCGACTGAGAAGCGTAGAACAGTTTGGCGCGTCTTTCCTTATTCTGATGAATATTGTGTGCTATTGATGTGCTGACGTAGTACACATTACGCTCGTGGGGTACAAATATGCTTCAACACACACACACACACACACACACAGTCAACATGCACACCAGCGTTACGTAAGCCTAGTCCTTGCAGACAGACGTTCATTCACAGAGACTTAGATGTGGTACAATTAGGCCTGGCAGACAATATATTAGGATGTAGATCTAGACCTGTAACGATTTTAGCAGTGAGTTTCTTCTTCTGAAACTGAATTGTGTTAAAAAACTGAAACGTATTATCAGAGTTAAACGCACTTTGAAACTGAAAAGTCAACTTTACAAGCAAGTAAAATAAAATTTTAAGAAAAGCTAATCTAAGCCTTTTAACATGTTAACTAACCTTTTCAAAGGTCAAGACAAATTGAAAAAAAATATGCCAGCCATTGCTGCTCTATATGTAAAGCGCATTTATGCTGTAGTTTCATTTCTATTTATATTAACACGCCTTGTCTTTATAATAAACGATGTTTGGTGCATATTCAAAATGGCTCTATTTTTAAGCACATTATTTTGTTTTAATATAAACATTAATACATTCTACAACAGACATTAATGGAACGAGGTCCACTTTATGCATATTAAATAGGTGTACTTTTTATTATCCGGTTTACTATCCGGTAGTGATATCCGGCCGGAGCCGAATATCGCCAGATAGTGAAAAAGTGCCGGATATTCGGCAGAAGCCGGAGCCGGAGCGACTATCCGGTGCACCCCTAATCTAAGGGGAAATGAAATATAACTGCTATAAATGAAGCTGACACTGAAAACCATTACAACTGGAGTATAAAATTGAAACGGAAATAGTTACAAATAGAATAATAGACCTAATGGAAATAGAATGAAATCAAAACACACACACAAATCCACTCACAAGTCACTTTGTATCGTACTCCTTGTTGGCCCTCCAGGAGTACACTCAGGGTCGGTCTTAGGCCACTGCAACCTATGCGTTCGCAGTGGGCCCTGCGCTTTCATAGGCCCCGCGCTAATTCTATGTGTAATTATTAAATTGTAAAATATATACGAAAAAGTCCTGCATTTATTAAAATCTGAAAAATTGACAAAATTAACATTTGTGGGTGTCATTTATTACGGAAAACGCAAATCCTACGCGCGATAAAAAAAGGCATTGTCAGCTTTCATGTAGTAAAATGTAATAATCGGACGAATTTTCCGCTAAATCTAAAATTCCAATACCTTTTTTTACTTTTATAGTCATCGGCATATAAATATGACATAGGTTGCAAGGTTCGTAAAGTGAAATTGATTTGATCGTACTTAGTAAAGAATAAATAAAATGCAAAGTCAAATACTTAGTAAAGAATAAATAAAATGCAAAGTCAAATTTATTTTCTAAATCAAAATCTTAATTTTCACTTATTTTCCTTATTCCCACCCAGACTAGACCCCGCGCAATCAGTTTCGCATAGGGCCCCGCAATTGTTAGGACCGGCCCTGAGAACACTGAATATAATTCTTACATCGATACTAAAATAACAGTAGGCGCGCTGATGTACATTATATTTGCCAGAGTTGCGTTGCAAGTAAAGGTTTGAGAAACAGCCTTATAGGAGTCAGAAAAATCACGTACGCAAGGTAGTTAACTCGTGAAAGACTACTCCATACGAGAGTTATCTCCCAAGCTTTCCTCCATTCCTCCTGTTCAGGGCGTCTTACACCCTAAATCTCTTCTCTATATCTCCGCGTGCGTTTAATGTCTGCTTTCTGTACTATTAATCATAGCTCTCTTTTAGTCGAACTCGTGAAACACTTAGTGTAATGAGCTTATTTACCTACCAAACCTACACAGCCTCCACAGAACTAGACTAAAGAACGTGAAACGTTAGCCTAACTAAATGCTTGGCATCGAATACGATCATAAAAATAACGAAATCAGAAAAAAAAACATAACCTACTAAATGACGAGGTCAAAGAAAGTCTTTAAATTCGAGATCGATTACTAAATTTTCAATTTTAAGAAGTCGATTTCATGCCATTGAGACAAATTAAAAAAAAAAAGGAATCAAATAATTTTAATAAGTTTTCATGGTCGAGTTTTCAAAAGACTCAATACGTTTATGAAGAACAGGACCACGGAGCTGTGAAATAAATTAGAGTCTATTTATGTGGTACAGGAACTATGAAATACTAAAGAATATATTGTGTGCTTACAGGAGTAAGGAACTATGAAATACTAAAGAATACATTGTGTGCTTACAGGAGTAAGGAACTATGAAATACTAAAGAATATATTGTGTGCTTACAGGATTAAGGAACTATGAAATACTAAAGAGTATATTGTGTGCTTACAGGATTAAGGAACTATGAAATACTAAAGAGTATATTGTGTGCTTACAGGATTAAGGAACTATGAAATACTAAAGAGTATATTGTGTGCTTACAGGATTAAGGAACTATGAAATACTAAAGAGTATATTGTGTGCTTACAGGAGTAAGGAACTATGAAATACTAAAGAGTATATTGTGTGCTTACAGGAGTAAGGAACTATGAAATACTAAAGAGTATATTGTGTGCTTACAGGAGTAAGGAACTATGAAATACTAAAGAGTATATTGTGTGCTTACAGGAGTAATGAACTATGAAATACTAAAGAATATATTGTGTGCTTACAGGAGTAAGGAACTATGAAATACTAAAGAATATATTGTGTGCTTACAGGAGTAAGGAACTATGAAATACTAAAGAATATATTGTGTGCTTACAGGAGTAAGGAACTATGAAATACTAAAGAATATATTGTGTGCTTACAGGAGTAAGGAACTATGAAATACTAAAGAATACATTGTGTGCTTACAGGAGTAAGGAACTATGAAATGCTAAAGAATACATTGTGTGCTTACAGGAATAAGGAACTATGAAATACTAAAGAATATATTGTGTGCTTACAGCAGTAAGGAACTATGAAATACTAAAGAATATATTGTGTGCTTACAGGAGTAAGGAACTATGAAATACTAAAGAATACATTGTGTGCTTACAGGAGTAAGGAACTATGAAATACTAAAGAATATATTGTGTGCTTACAGGAGTAATGAACTATGAAATACTAAAGAATATATTGTGTGCTTACAGGAGTAAGGAACTATGAAATACTAAAGAATACATTGTGTGCTTACAGGAGTAAGGAACTATGAAATACTAAAGAATATATTGTGTGCTTACAGGAGTAAGGAACTATGAAATACTAAAGAATATATTGTGTGCTTACAGGAGTAAGAAACTATGAAATACTAAAGAATACATTTTGTGCTTACAGGAGTAAGGAACTATGAAATACTAAAGAATATATTGTGTGCTTACAGGAGTAAGGAACTATGAAATACTAAAGAATATATTGTGTGCTTACAGGAGTAAGGAACTATGAAATACTAAAGAATACATTGTGTGCTTACAGGAGTAAGGAACTATGAAATACTAAAGAATATATTGTGTGCTTACAGGAGTAATGAACTATGAAATACTAAAGAATACATTGTATGCTTACAGGATTAAGGAACTATGAAATACCAAACAATATATTTATGTGGTACAGGAACTATGGAATACCGCAGCGTATATTGAATGGTACAGGAGCAAGGTACTATGAAATACATTATAGTATATTCTGTGGTACAGGAGCAAGGTACTATGAAATATATTATAGTATATTCTGTGGTACAGGAGCAAGGAACTATGAAATACATTATAGTATATTCTGTGGTACAGGAGCAAGGTTCTATAAAAGAGATGCATGAGATCAAAGGGAAAGCTGATCTAGCATTGAAGAAGTTGAAATGAAAGACTAAGGTAGAATCATATTTCTTGAGTGTGTTTGGAGTCTGTGTTTGCCAATGTGAATGTTAGGGGCGGTGTGTGTGTCTGTCTGTGTGTGTGTGTGTGCTCTGGATGGTGATGGGGTTAAAGAAAAAAAAACGAGTCACATCAAATCTCATCCAAACTCAAATAATTATTTCCCTTTTGTTTTTTTGCACGACATGTCGCAGATTCCTGACATCTTGTCCATCTGTTCATGAGGAAGTAATCCACCACCCAAGACCAACGCAAGGGAAATCATCGACTGTTAGTTTAACATGTGCTGAAGGAAAGAAAGGAAATTGGGAGGCTCAAAGCGCCGACGTGAGACTAATAAAGGTAGATAATGCTGGATTGTTTTTTTTTTTTTTTTTTTTACGTTTTCTTCCCAAGGGAGAGAATTCTTTTAAATGCAGACGATCTCTAAAAGCACGGGCGTTTCCGATTTGTCCTCAAACATTGAACCACGCGTTTCAAATAATTGATACGTTAGAAATAAGTGACACTATTGAACAAATTAAAATCCGTCGCATAATTTAACAAGGTATATTGTAAATATATTAAACACTTTGATAACATACTTGTAGTGACTAATATGATTTTTGTTTAAGGTTATGTTTATCTGTGCGTTGTCTATGTCAGAAGTGTACCCAATCACGTACACTCGTTCGTAATATTCTGGAACTGTGGAACTAACTTACTAGTTGTTAATCTTGTGACTGTTATCAAATTACAGTCAGTCAACATCAACCTTTGATTACATTTGTTTAGTTTCCACACAGAATAAATGTTTGTTCACAAATGTATTTTTACCCAAATAATGTGAAAGTTTACCAGCAAAGCTGTTTTAAGTGTGAAAATACAGCTTCTGGCACCCATTCAATTGTGGAAGAACTGACTGGAACTTCTCTTTCAGGTCTTAATTTTCATGGAGTTATATTGTTTAGAGCTGAATCAGTATCTGCGCTCAATGACGAGCAGATGGTATTGAAAACTGGTTATTGGCGTCTTAAAATTTCTTTTTATAAAATCCATAATTAAGGAATCATGACTAAGTCTTGTACTTTTAACCATTTCACTAGAAATAGTTTCACCTTTCAGCAAAGGAAAATGACACAACCTGTTTTCACTTTCTTGCCTGGAGAAATTGGAAAGGCTTGTTTGAAAAGATTTAACATGCACTTACAATTGCATATGCAAGCAACTCATTGCAATAGCTGCCATAAAAACATCAAATCTGTCTTTCACTCTTCATTAGAAATATTAGTAACAAATTCAGTGTCGGGCCAATGACCTTCAAGAAACATAAGCGTTTCTATAATCTTCTCATTACTTTGCCCATTCGAAGCCAATGGATACATCGAAATGTTTTTGTTTCTAAATCTTCAAGTACTGCCTGTGGTTAATACCTCTAGCTCTGACAACTGTGCTCATGACATTGTAGGTATTAGTAACATATCATTTTATGCAGCTTTGTACAAACTTTCCTGTTTAGAGTTTATCGTTGGGATATTCTTTAAAACAACAAACAAACAAACTGTTCTTCTCAAAGATCGAGCTCCATCAATTATTACACTTACCATCTTGTTCCAAGCATACCCAACAATCAATACAGTTCTTCATAGCATTGAGATTGTATCTTAGACTGAGTGTATTGAAGTATAGACAATTAGCTTAATCTCCGATTACTTGAAACTTTTTATAATGAGACAGTTTCAATCATTTATAGAGATATTTAGAATTATTTTATCATATTTGCATTTTTATATGTATCTAATGTGGCCACAATGTATTTCTGTAGGTGTCCGCGGGCCGCATAAAACACTCCGGAGGGCCGCATGTGGCCCGCGTACCGTAATTCGCCTAACCCTGGTTTAAGTGGAAAAGACAATATTCACAATCATAGATTTAAGGCAGGCAACTCAACGAAGTTCTACAGTAAATAAAGAAGGGTGTTTCTACACTAGGACAAACACATAACAGCCTTCTTCATCTAAAGAGTCTTGTTCCTAATTCTACCAGTCCTTTCTCCATCCAAACCTGAATACGGACCAACGACAGCCTTCCCCGCTTCACTCTAGGTCCAACTACAATCTACAGGACAGCACAAAAAGACAGCTCCTTAGTTTCCAACAATTCAGTCTCTCCACAATCACGTGATATCCCAGCGTCTTCCAGTTCTGGTTCAATAGTGCGCTGGTACGCACCACAAGCACTGGTTCATTGATTTCGGATTATTTTCGGATTTAGATTATTTAGCATCATGTAGTAGCTGGATTTTAACAATAAAAAGGTCTAGGTGCATTTGCATGCAATATGTATATATTTAATATCAAACATCAAATAACTATTTAAGCAAGATGAATGCGATGTACACAGTAGAATTTCAGAGGCTTATTTTGGATTTTTTTTTCATATTCATATTTAATAAACATCAAAGTCAGAAAGACAGGTTAAATATAGTACGAAAGCTATTCCTACGGTTAACCAGAGTCAACTCAATAATCATTGCTTAACGACTACATATATGCATATATTTAAAATTTCTTCCACTAAAGGTAAAGCTAAACATACTGATAAAGAATAATAATTTATTAACCTTATTCTTAGAAGATGACCGAGACGCTTACACAATTCGTAAATTCTGTAACAGTGCCATCAAATAGGTACATAAACACATAGCAATCTGGCATGTCTTTTCATTGCTGAAAGTCAAACCAACTTGCCCCCAAATTAAAGAACGCAACCCACGCCAAAAGAGAGACCCAGAGACATCTCTGACACACCAAGGAGTCCTGGTTCGGCAAAAAGGAGATGAAATCAAAGCTTTCGCGGACACACAAAAACAACAACAATAACGCTAGAATGTTTTTCAAACAACAACGCTAAAATGTTTTTGTATGGTCCACAACGCAATGGCTCCCATACTCAGAGCTAATGGAAACAAACTTCTCACAGACAAGGAGGAAATACTTGGTAGCTGGGCAGAACACTTGGTAGCTGGGCAGAACACTTCAGCACCGTCCTCAGCTCAAACATTAGCGCCGAAGCGATTACACGTCTGGAACAAGTCCTAACCAACTAGTCACTTGCTGATCCTCCCTGACTCAATGGGGTAGTAACTGCAGTATCTAACCTCTCAACTGGACTGCCAGCTGTCGTCACACAAAGCTTCTGCAGTGCGGTTCGAACCCGGGAACTCATGGCTTAAGTCCGGAGCGCATAATACACGACCATGTCAGCTAGTTAACGAGTTTCTTTTTGTACCAGAAACACCAGACGCATGTTGTTGTAGCTTTTTACCGGAGCCAGACTTATATGCACTCCCCCCCCCCCTCTGTCAATGTGCATAAGTTTAGGGAAACATGTTTCACCATCTGTTCTTGTATATACTTCAATAGAGCACATGTTACAGTTAATTGCCCAACACCTGCTTACCCAACCTGATCAATCGTTGAGGTCATATAAAAAAAAGAGAGCTACACGCATTTATCGCCATGTCCTACATTTAGCAGTTTCTAATATTTTCTCGCACAATTAAATTTGTGGTGGGATTATGCTTTGAATTATTTGTGTTAGTAATAGTATTATTACCTCCCTTTTTACTAACGATGATAATAAGTTACTTCCTTTGAGAAGACTTTAAAGACATTGTTGTGAATTAAAGCGGAATTGTCTACTCATTAAGTGTTCCTGTAGGTTTCCTGTAGACACGTCTGCTTCTCACCGCCTGTCACGAGGTACCCTAGAGTAAGGTACGTCACAAAGAATGGGAAATGACAATTTAATTGTACTTAAAAGCTTCATACAACTCGTTCCCATTCCACGCTCATTGCAACTTCCAAAGAAAGAAATATGAATGGATTCTGGTGTATGAAACAAAAGTATGATAGATAGATAGATAGATAGATAGATAGATAGATAGATAGATAGATAGATAGATAGATAGATAGATAGATAGATAGATAGATAGATAGATAGATACATGCAGATATTTAAACTTTTTTTTTACAAGATTTAAAATATTAGAGCCTAAAATGGGTTGCCTTAGTCAGCCTGGAAAACCAAATGACTTAGTAGAAATTAAGTCGTTGATTAACCTAGGACGTCATCATCTTCTTTTTTAAAGTAACGTCTGTATGTTATAAGATAAGAAGATAAGATTCTACACAACCAAAAATGTTACGATTGCATCTCTAGTATTCCCTTTCTTCTTGTTTCGCTAAAATATTCTTTTCTCATTTTTCTTTTTTATATTTTATTCGATCTCCATCTTCTCTCTCTCTCTCTCTCTCTCTCTCTTATGCTGTTTTTTTTTACCCTCAGAATCTCTTTTCTTAAGAGTCTTGAAAATTACGTTTGACAAAATTTCCAGCCTCTTTTATCATCATTCACTTCCCTCCTCGCCCTCTCATTTCCCTCATTAAGTTCTCTTCACGTCTGCAAGCACGAGAGCTAGTCATAAACCTCGTCATGAATCTACTGGACTGCGCCATACAAAGCCATGTTTTGGTGGCTCGCGTTGTATTTTTACAGCACTTTCTAGATCTATGTATCCCACAAGACCTCTGCTGAACCGGAAACACATTTCAACGATTGTCGTGACCTAAGGTCACAGTGGGTTGATTCTGGTGTTGTTACATTGTTACAAGCCAACAAAGGTCACCGCTAATGTGACCTTCATTCTACCAGTATGGGGGTAGAATACTTTTCCATCTAAGATATCACAAAATAGGCTAAACATATTTGACATTTGACCTTTTACATTAGCATCAAGTTAAAATGGTGTCTGACTGTGTTGTTCTTGAAGACAATGGTCAGACACAGAGGACGACACGCTCTCGCCAAAGAGATCGGGCACCAGCGACACACAGACGGCCTCTTCCAAGCTAGTGCTACGGATTTGATTTCTTTTACGTTGCAACGCCATGTTAAACTGGAAGGGCCTTGTTTTTGTGTAGTCCTCATTGAGACCTCTATTGGAACCAGTGAAGTCTGCCCATGCGGAGTGTCACCAGAGAATGCTGACCATGTCCTTCAAAACTGCATTCTTTACCAAGCGGCACGATCAAGACATTTCCCCCAAAACAACCCTATAGAAAAAAACAACATTATATTTAGAGCTTACTGGTTTGGAAACCACTGCGTATGTCATCTTATATACTGGTCTAGTCATCTGAACGCTACCACATAATAATGACAACATATTGTGCGGCCCACATATCTGCCCTTTAATTCAACTATTAGATTTTTAGCTGTTATATAAAGTAGAATTTGTTACTTTTTATAATGATTTACTCAATAAAGGTAGTTTGTGGCCGACAGGAATAATTATTCTCATTACCTGGAAGAGCAAAATTGGATAGAAAACAACAACTTTTAAATTGATTAAAGCTCAGTAAATCAGGCATATTTTGTCATTTCAACCTACATTTTTTAAAAGAAATGTTTAGGTAACAATGATTTGTTTCAACAATTTTTTGCTAGATAGTTTTCAAATGCTGTTGGAGTCTAATTATCACCAGTGAATTGCACATGTACTTAAATCGAGCTTTGAAATATATAAAACAAAAATAACTTAGAAATCTTTATTGTACTTTTGATGCCAACAAGTATATATATTTTTCTCGAGTTTTTGTATTTATATAACTTATAGATTTCCATTCCATTCCATGCGGTTGAACAAAATGAAATCTAAATGTGAACATATACTTTTGTTAGCTGAGAGAAACAGGCTTGTGGCTTGTGGTCGTTGAAGACACTTGATATTTATCTTTTGGTGCCTGCTTACATCTTTCACGCCAGGTCCTGGGCGTCCCAGCTCAGAAAAAAAAATTTCCCGACATATTCCAACAAAACCTCTGAATTCCCATTTTCTAAGATGAAAATGAGAAAGCATAATTTTGTCCGGCACTTTAATAAGATGTGTGCCATACCTTGAGGATTCAGAATTACTTAGGAGTTATAAAAAATCTTATAAAAAATAAAAGGAAGATCAAATCTATTCTTTACAGATTTTATTTATTTATGTCCAAATGTTTTTATGTTCTTGGAGCAGAAGTTCTCTGTGTAAATATAAAATATCGTTGTTGTTTGTTCACGCGCAGACGGTATAAAAATACAAGAAGAAATTATTACAAATTTTAAAGAGAGAGAGAGAAAGAAAGAGTGGTTGTGTTCACTACAAAATTTGCAGACCAGGGTCAGGAGTCTTGTTAATTAAGTCACATTTTTTAATAACTCTTTTTTTATAAAGATTACAACAAACCTTTTCAATAATTTGAATATATATATATATATTCATTGATCAAAAAATCTCTTAATCTGCCGTTCGTATCTATATGAAATTTCATACACAGGTTCCTTTCACATTCTAAGCGCTCACTATAAAGCGATTTTTGGCATATTCGCAAAAAAGAAAACGCAGGCTCTATAAAAAATGTCTATTCTATTTTCGGTATTTCCACCAAAAGTCCGCACTCTGTATATAAAGCATTTTAAAAATATCACACAAATAAGTATTTTTAAAGCAATTTTTTAAAATCGTTTTCTCTAAGTCTACTTATTTTTAATATGCCTTATTAAGTCATCTCAGCTTCCTTTAAGACAAAATCAATCCTAATAGCATTCAAAAGATAAATCTATGTGTATTATCATTTCGCTACATTCAAAAGGGGACCAATAAAAGATTACAACTAATAAAACCAAATTAATATTTCTTTGTCTTTGGAGAACAGAATACTAATACAAATGTAGAAAGGGGAAAGGGAATGTACCGTTCATTGGGGCATTCCGGCCATAATAAATAATACAAAGCCTGGGAACAAATATACGGGCCGGTGTATACTGCTGACGGTATGAAGAAATGTCTGCGGAGTCTACTACGAGATGTATGAGAGCGTGTATGTGTGGGAAGCGCATTATGACGCGGGTCTTTCCTAATCGAGTCAAAAGTCTATGACGGAGAAATTACAATGGGCATGTTAAAAAAATGGGGTTTCCAGAGAGTGTGTGAAAAAGAGAGAGAGAGAGAATGAAAAAGAGAGTCGACTATGAAACTTCATTTTAACAGATGCTCTAATTCACGTGCTAAAAAAAAAAAGTATGTTAGGTTGGTGGATAGTTAAAATGTGGCCCGTTTATTAAAATTGAGAAAAAAGAAATATGGGAGATTTTTGGACATAATAAACCTTATAAAGCCTGGGTACAAATCTATTGATATAGCCGATGTGCACTGCTAGTAACTGTATATTACATATTGTTGTAACTCTAAGGCAGGCACTAAACAAGGGAAGAATAACAGTGATAGTGATTGAATCAATAAACTAAATAACACACACACAAACCAACAGGATGCCAGATTCTCTTAGTTCTTCTCAAAACAGCCGGATGCCATCATGTCTCTCTTTCCTGCCTTGTAATTTCAACTCGCGTGTGGAACAGTGTGCTAGTGCGCACCATGTATATCAGCGCACGAACAGTGTGCTAGTGCGCACCATGTATATCAGCGCACGAACAGTGTGCTAGTGCGCACCATGTATATCAGCGCGGAAACAGTGTGCTAGTGCGCACCATGTATATCAGCGCACGAACAGAGAGACAACAATATACTATCCTGGTTTTAGTTCATTTGTATTTCTTGGTGCGTAAAAACATCTAGAGTTTACTAAGCAAAGAAGACATTGATAAATTTATCTACGGTGTTTAAAAAACTTTTCCAAACTTTTCATGAGAAAGAAAAAATCATTTTAAATTCATGTGTACATATTTTTTAATACATTCTAGCAGCAAATCATAAGATGAGGTATGCTATACTAAATGAAAAATAAATCACTGACCGAAATATTGTAAGTATTATCATGCGACATGTGCTTCAGGAGAGTTGTTTAACAATTAATGTTACGGAATTGCATTTAATAATTGGAAATCCGGAAGTGTTCAATAGCTTCTGTTTCAGAAGTTATGTTTGACACTTGAGGCTCTAGAAGTTATGTTTTATAATTAATGTTCTAGAAGTGTGGCACCTGAAACAGTCTCACGCGTTATGTGTGAAACGCTTCGTCCCTACACATTTCTGTGTTAAATAATTCAAACATTTTTCTGCTTAAATTACAGTTTTCAATAATTTGAAAATAAAAAAAAAAAGTCTGCAATGAAAATAATTTTCGCTGCACAATGTTTGGTCCTAAGTTTTAAGTGTTAGGCACTAGATACAGACCTAGTTCTTTAGCCATCAAATTTCTTGGAAAACCGTTAGAACTGATGTTTTTTTTAGACGCTTGCCTAGATTTCCCCCAGGTTCCTCTATAAAGTTCCAACTATAATCTAGATGTAATCTATATTAGATTTACGTTAAAAAAAGAAAATCTGTAAAGTTTAGAAATTCTTTCAATAAATTTGAAGCAACTTTCAATTACTCTGTTATCGTATAACTTCGGATTTTTTTTTTCACTCTTAATGACTTAAATCAATAATTCTTTACATTCCGAAATTTGTGAATGCGATAGTCCTTTATAGAATGCGTTGGTTTTGTTTTCAGAATTAACCTTTGGACATAGATCTAGAATCTAGACCTAGTTCTCTAGCCAAATACACATTAATTACTTTTTTTTTTATTTGAACAAATTATAATGGTCAAACTAGGGCTTTCTGCGTGTGTCCAACGAGCCGATAATTTTTTCTCAGCGATATACATCAAATTTCTAGGAAAATCGTTAGAACTGTTGTTTGTTTTAGACGCGTGTCCAGGTTTCACCCAGGATCCTCCATGAAGTTCGAACTTGAATAGAGGTATTGTGAAAATAAAAGAAAAAAAGCCTTAAAAGACTTTTTGTTCTTTTTTTTTTTAAACGTCGTGCCCAGGACGGGGCAGTTGACTTCTTGCCCAGGACGAGGCAGTTTAACGTCGACCCTACATAGGACGAAGCTGTTTAAGGCCATTACCCAGGACGAGGCAGTTGACTTCTTGCCTAGGATAGGGCAGTTTATCTTCAAACCCAGGAAGAGGTACAAGACATTTTTAGCGGCCCCCGAAAGGGGAAAAGACGCTAGTTTTTTTGAGTGAAATGTCTCTCCGTCTGTCCGTCTGTCCGTCTTTCCGTCCTTCCGTCCAGTTTAGATCTCGTAAACTAGAAAAGATAGTGAAAATCCGACATCATAGTATTTTAATCCATTCAAAGTTCTGATGCAACGGCTACTTTTTTCTTTTCTAAAAGCGAACAATCTAATTTTTTAAGTCACTTATGCAAGCATTTTTTTCATAAAATACACCACCTTTAAAACTATTCAGTATTAATAGTAACAAAAACTAGAGGCTCTTTAGTAGGGGCGTTCATTATATACCATATTTTTAACACATTTTTGCAATTGACTTTAGAACTTTTTGTTAAAAAAAAATTTCTTTACATTTGTATTGCTACGTTATGTACGTTCTGTCCTACTATTAATTACATTTACCCAAAAATTAATGTTAACTTTTTTTAAGAGAACAAAATCTATTTAGTATGCATATAAGTTGGACATAATTTAAAACAACAATTGATAAGTAGGGTTTCATATTAACGCGTGAACTGCAGCACTAGAAATAAAACATAGAACACTTGACTAATGTATTAACTATTATTAACTAATAGGAATTTGCTTTTTAACGGAAATATTTCATTTCTTCCCTTGAGGATTTGAATACAAAACAATTAGATCAATTAGATATTTATTATAAGACATCAGTTAGGCCAAGTTCGCATTTAATTTCACATTCACTTTCACCTATCCTTTGGTCTGCTGGACAGCTGGGGCACCACACAGGATCTGTCAACCTTCTTTCTTCATCCTTCTTTGTCATTTGCCTTTGATAGAATTTCATTCTGATGTTCTTTCTGAAAATATTGAAACCTGCCTTTTTACCTGCCTGGGTGGACCACTTCTGATAGAATTTCATTATGATATTATTTTTGTAAATATTGAAGCCTTCCTTTTTACCTGCCTGGGTGGACCACTTCGGGGGCCGATTTTGAGTTTGTGTTTCCACACAAACTGTCTTTGTAACCTTGTTTAATTGATTCATGTCTTGTCAGGTTTAATGAATAATTGTGCAAAGTTTTAACTTGATCCGAGAATGGGAAATCGGGAAATGGAGAAAAAAACATGTTAAATTTTCTTACCACAGACAGACAGACGGACAGAGTGAGTTGAAATAAGCTTTGTAAAAAATAGAATTTGTGTGATTCATAAAGAAGATTTTAAAAACATGAAGGGGTTTAAATACTGACAAATGCTGGAAAGATTTCAATTGTTGAGTTTAAAATTTGAATTCATTATATGTATGAAAGTTTTGGCCTAATGTTCATTCTCTGAGCTGTGTTTTTCTCCAATGCATGCAGTAGTTGTTGTTTATACACACACACATTCCCACTGTTCCTTAGTTCAGCTAGTCATATACTTTGTGACTAAAACAATGACTACATCTCATCTCTCTTACGACACCCTCTCCAAAATGAATACAGCGAATTCTGGTTTCGAACCCGGACTTCTGGTTATGACGAGCTAAACACGTTCACACTCAACATTCGTCTTCTGTTTTATGAGACATTGCCTAACTAGTAGCTTAACCCCCCCCCCCCCCCGCCGCCGACAAATGTCGTCAGTTTCTAGTATTTCAGACAATTTGTCTTCCCTTCTAAAACAAAATAAGTTTTTTTTAACGTAGTTCAGAAAACCATTTTTTTTTAAAACTTCACAAACTATATACCGGGTAACAATAAAAGTTCTTCAATTATAGATATAGATGTATTCAATGTGTAAAACTCCCTCTAGTCTTCCCTCTCCATTTCTGTCAATGAAATATTTAACGCTTACGAAAAAAAAAAAAAGACTTTACAAAGTTTTTTGCTGTTGCGATGTGACTCCCCATACGACCATCGATTTGTTTTCACCCCCTCCCCAATCCTGCCTACACGCTTTCCTCTCCCCCTATCTTTCGTGTCCAGTAGCAGGCCAGCGGGTGACTCACAACACGGTTAGGGGCTCCCCTAGGGCCGGTACATAGCCCCGAGCTGGAAATAATCATTTCTTTAAACAACATTTTGGAGATCACGTGTACAGAGAAATGGAGGGGGGGGGGACATTTGATTTGATCAAGTTTTTTTTAGACCTGTGATGTTTTGGTCGTGTGATCTGTAAAGTTATAATGAAGTTTATATGATGTTTCAGGCACACGTGATATTTAGTCGTGTGATATTTATTCGTGTGATCTGTAAGTTATTTGATGTTTTAGTCATGTGATCTGTAAAGCTATATTAATGTTTAAGTCACGTGATATTTAGTTGTGTGATATTTATTCGTGTGATTTGTAAGTTATGGGATGTTTTAGTCATGTGATGTTTTAGACGTGTGATCTGTAAAATTATATGATGTTTGAGTCACGTGATATTTAGTCGTGTGATATTTATTCGTGTGATCTGTAAGTTATGTGATGTTTTAGTCATGTGATGTTTTATTCGTGTGATCTGTAAGTTCTTTGATGGCTTAGTCATGTGATCTTTAAGTAACTTAATGTCCTAGTCTTGTAACCTGTAAGTTATGTGATGTTTTTGTCGTGTGAAATGTAAGTTATGTGATGTTTAAGTCATGATATACTTCAGTCATATGATGTCTTTAGCTATGTGATATTTTAGTCATGCTAGGACATGTTAGCCGAATGGAGGACAATCGCATCCCGAAAATCTTTCTTTACGGGCAACTCGCGTCTGGCTCAAGAAAAACTGGCCGCCCCCACCTCCGTTGCGTGGATGTGATAAAGCGGGATTTAAAATCAGTGAACATTGATACTGACCATTGTGAAGACGTAGCCTTAGTACGCACTAGTTGGAGAGAGACGGTGACAGCGGGAAAACATGGGCCTCAGCTCTTGAAGAGAAGCGCGTCATACGAAAAATGGCCGGCTCCTCTACCACCAAAGCGAAAGCCACCTTGACTTGCGATATATGTGGACGGGAGTATCTCTCCAAAATAGGGCTCCACAGCCATATGAAAAGGTGTTCGAGATGAACCATGGACGTTCTACAACTGAAGGAGGCCAATGAATGATTTTAGTCTTGCGATTTTTAGTTCTTAGCTTATTTTTAGCTCTTAGCTTATTTTTAGTCGTGGCTAGTTTAAATCCGGCAATGTTTTTTTCTTATGTCTATTTTTTCATTGGTTTATCTATTGGATTTCATTGTTTCATATTGTTAACATATTGGTGAGGCATACAAGCGACATAGTGTTTGTCATTTTCAAAATAAACCATTCTCTAATAAGTCTCAGTTGTTGTACATACTCTATTTCTGAGGTGTTGGTATCAGCTCACTATGTCTTTCTGTCTGTCTGTCTGATCTACATTTTGTACACGTTATTTCTCCCACTTCCCATTCTTGGATCAAGCTGAAACTTTTACACAAATATTCATTGTCGATGACAACAATTGAATAAATAAAGAAAATTTAACAAAAAATGTTCATTAATCAGTGGTAATTAATTATTTTTATTTAGAAAAAGGCAGATAAATCTTGCAGCATTAAACTATGACAACATGTGTAGCGCAGTGCCCCTTACATGTTTTTTTTATGAAGTAATGTATATACATTTTGCTTGTTATAACTTTTAAATCCCAATTATTTACATTTTTCTACATTCCTTTACAAGACATCAGTTAATATTAACAGGTCAAACACACACACACACACACAATTGTGGATCTTAGAATAAAATAGATAATTATATGGAAACAAAATATAAACAAAAAACTATGGACTTATTCAACTACATTACTAAAATGTAGATCAATGCGAGAGGTTTATTTCCCTTGACAATCTGCTTATGCAATAAAAATAATGAACACATTCAACGTTGAGCCTAGTGAGTGCATTACTCACAGAGCACAAGTCCAGAGAGGACCAGAATGTTAACTTCTGTAAGTACATGCCAACTAAACAAACAAAACTACTCCAGAAATTCATAGGGAACTATTGGTTCGATGATGACCGCTTTCATCATCCAGGGAGCTGATGGCTTAGCACCTTGCGTTGTGTTTTTGTGTCTCCTCGTTTGGCTGGTGAGACCCATGGCTTGTCATAGTAACTACCAGGGCCGGCCCTAACAATTGCAGGGCTCTATGCGATATGGATTGCGCGGGGCCCAGTCAGGGTAGGGATGAGGATAAGAAGTAAAAATTAAGATTTTGTTTTAAAAAATATGTTGATACTTTAGATACATTTTAATTAAATGAAAGCTGGCAATGCTTTTTTATCGTGCGTAGGATTGGCGATTACCATATTGAATGATACCCCAAAATTCCAATTTTGTAAATTCTTTAGGAGATTTTTAAGAGTTTTCAGGAGATTTTAATAATATCAGAAGATTTCCAGAACTTTTTCGTAATTTTTCAATTTCAGGAGATTTCCAGGAGAGAAAATTAGGAGGCCGCAGGAAATCCTATAATATATATGTTATAATGGTTTAATTTAATCATTTAAATATAGAATTAGCGCGGTGCCTATGAAAGTACTGAGCCCACTGGTGCCGCATAGGTTGCAGTGTCCTGAGGCCGGCCCTGACAACTACTAACTAGCACACTGTTAGCAAGTACTAATACCCATGAGATGGTGGAATATTAAATTCGATGTAAAAACAATATTCAAATGTATCTTTTATATCAGGCATCGTTAACAAGTATTGATACTGTCTCTCGGTGACATATGACTATGTTGGGTGACGTTGGGCTCATGATTTATATATTTTTTTGTGAAGCGTAATCAAGATGAGTTGATTTACAACTTTTAGACATCTAACGTAAAATGACTAAAGAACTGGTCTTGTTGCAGACACGAATAATAAGTTTATTACATGAAACATCCAATATCATAACACCACATGTAAATATAGCGTATTCTATTCCATGGAACCAACTTTGAGAAGGTGACAGATACCTAAGAAAAGATCGGAACAACGCGTCATATGCAATGGAGTCCATTTCATTGATCGCTATAGATATTTCTTGTAGATACGCACGTTAAGTGACGGCTGGTGAACGCACACTTATGACGGCATTATTTCAAAGCGAGACTGTCACTTAGATATAGATAAACAAACTAGGCTTTCATAGGAGTAACATCTTCAACGTTATACTAACTGAGACTAGACCATTCCTATTCTGATATTTTCCTTTAGCAGCTTCTGGTGTGACTAAAGAGGCCAATCCTTGATAAACAGCTGTTGTCTTTCTACTACTGTTCCGGGACCCTTCCTTTATGATCGCTCTCCATGTAGATCTATCCAGTGCCACGTTTCCCCAGCTGCTAGTGTCGATTTTGAAGAGCTTCATGTCACGTTTGTATACATCAGTATATTTTAAAAGTGGACCACCAGCAGCTTTCCTGCCATCTATTAGATCGCCATACAGAATGTCTTGTGGAAGTCGACCTTGTGGCATTCTATGAACGTGACAAGTCAGCAAAGGCGTCTGCTGCTGATCACAGCGGATGTCCTGGCATCCTGCTCTTCGTAGCGCTTCCTAATTGGCTATTATATCTTGCCACCTTATTTTAAAGATCCGTATTAGTCATCGGAGCTGGAAGATATTCAGCTTTTTTTTCCCGCCTTAAGCAAGTTGTTCATGTTTCACTTCCGTATAGCAAAGTGCTCATCACACAGGTCCGGTATACTAAGGCTTTGGTATTGTTAATCAGCAAGGTATTGTTCTAAACTCTTTTCTGCAGTCGTGACATGGTTGCCATTGCTTTGGCTATCCTGTTGTTGATGTCTTTATCCAGTAGAGCATCGTTGGATATGATAGAGCCTTGATAACTAAAATGGTCCGGTAGTTGGCCCTTAATGGCTACTTCAGGTGCAGTATTTGTGTTCTGAACTAGTATTGTAGTCTTGCTTTGACTAATATTTAAGCCAAACTTCTGGCAAGCAGCAGATACTTTGTCAACCTGGGTCTGAATCTGAGTATCAAGTATAAACTTTGCATAGACGAGACTTACTTTACTGACTTAGACTAAGGTCCTCTCGCGCCGTTCGGCGCATTGGGCGGCAAGCTGTCTCCACAAAGATCTGTCGCTGCAATGTCTGAAGCCTCCTCCCACCTGGTGTCCACTATTCTGAGGTCCTCCATGAAAGTGTGGCGCCAAGTAAAAAACTAACCAATTTGTCAATTAACTTCGGGTAATTAATTATTTGTTTGATACCAACAAGGGAAATTAATTCTTTATTATTCACCCCCAGGTTGGTATTGTCAAATAGAACCAAGTTCATTGCTTTGTCGGGGATGAAAAAAAAACACTCTCCACAATGGGCAGTAGACGGATAAGAGGAAAGTAAATGTGGTCTCAAGAATGAAAATTTGAGGGTTTCATTGGGGCACTCAACCTCCGGCCTTTACCCGAGAGTTTTAAGTTTAGAGCCCTCGGGGAAAAAGCTTAAATAAATGTATATGTACTTTGAATACTTTTAGTCCAAAAGATCGCTCAGTAATGTAATGGTGTTATGGTATGTATTTGTGTGTATGTATGACGTTGATAGGAGGCTTGCGATTGGTTGGTGGCTATAGAGTGTGCAAAAGAGCTCACAGTTCAGCAGCAATAAAGCTGGCTAGAAGAAGAAGTAGAAATGAATGATAAGCGGCATTGTCATCAGCTGTCTTGGTAAGAGGAGACGACTCCAGAATGCCAGAGTGAAACGATATGTTTTTGTAATGAGTTAGTTTTTGTTCAAAATACAATTTTTATATTATTACTAAAGTCTTTTACATTAATTGTATTTCATCTCAAGTTAAAATGTGTCTTATATTGTAATACAAGTTTGTAAAAGTATTGTTCACAATAGTTTTATTCAAGTTTTTTTATTTATTTTACAAGTTAAGATATAATACGCCTCTAGCGATTTAGTTGTCTACCAGAGTTTGATGCTACAAGTGAACGACAGTCCACAACGGGTTGGTAGCATACCATTGTCTTAGTATTTAAAGAGACTTAGTCTGAACTCTAATCACAATTCAAAAAGTAAAAATGGATGCCCACCAATTAGCACAAAATTTATCGTGTATCGAGCTAATGAACGATTATAGTATTGATTTGTTTATATTCGCTATCGTAAAGAAATAATCTCCAGAACGAGGGAAGTTTTATTCCCGGGTGACATGAGGAGATAACCCATTCGCACAACAACAAAGGGGAAGTAAACGGTGATTACATGCGCTGATAAACAAGGTTCTACTCTCTTTAACAACAACAGAGAACACACACACACACACAAATTGCAGTGGGCAATCTAAAGATTGCGATGGGCAATCTAGACACAAAGCGGCAGTCAATATGACTAATGTGAGGCTTTGGAGAACAGAACGACCAGTTTCCAAGATCGATAAGTTCAAGTTGCAGATCACTTTTGTTTTTTTCTTTTTTAGGAAAAATAGCCAGCCTCGGCATGACATTGATCTTACAAAAGGAACACGGTCATTTCAGAGTCAGCTGCCGAAAACCACAGTCCAAACTTTGGGCTGCGAGCCAAACATTTCATTAACGTTGACAACAAAAGTAAACATGCAACTTCCAACATTTTTGTTAACTTTTTTTTTTTTTGGGGGGGGGGGGCTTTTCTTTGACTTGATTCCCTTTCATTGTTTGCCTCTTTGTTTTTTGTGTGTGCGTGTTTGGATCTGGCCACCAAATCTATTACGTAAAGTACTGGGCTACTGCTCTTGAGTTAAAGGGGCAGTAATTGCTGTCATTTATGAAACACCAACGATTGTTTTAGCTGATTAGGTCAAAATGACTGACTGGTCAATAAACTAGCAGTTGACCCGTTCTTTACAAGGGGTTGCACACAAGGGTGTAAGGGTTAGAAGTACTGCAATTTAAAAATTTAAACATTAATTTTAGTTCCATAATTAACAACTAATAATTATACACACTAATCAAAATACACACACACACACATTAAAATACACACACGCACTAAGAAACACATTCATTAAAACAGACACGCACATTACAATACACACACACGCATTACAATACACGAACACACACATAAAATACACACAAATATTAAATTTAAAACACACACACACACACTATTCACACACACACACATTACAATACACTGTCTTTTTTAATACACACACATTAAAACAGACACACACACAATTCACACACGCATTACAATACACTGTTTTTTGTTATACGCACACATTAAAACCCAGACAGACACACACGTGCATTCCAAGGTACTAACGCTGTGTGAGTGAATGTCTCAGAGTAAAATCTTGAAACACTTTGGCTTGTCAACACTTTATCCTGCCCACCGGATACACCAACAAGCGACCTCTAGGTCAGATATGAAAATCTGTATCGAATCTCTTATAGGCCTAAACGAGGAATTAAGCTCTAATAAAAACGTATGTCTTCTTGAGCAGTAATTATTCGTGAAGCTCACAGACCTACATTCTTTTAAAGCCAATTTTTAAATATATATATATATTAAACAATACAATTTTTTATTTTGAAAAATCTCTAAAATGCTTTACAAATGAAAAAAAAAGTTTCACTATACAATAAAGAAAGAATCATTTTTTATTCTCATTTTATATCATCATTTTCTATTCAATATATTTTTTTTTGGAAGTCTGTCATGATATACATTACGTATTACAAAATAAACATGACGGAAGATCGTTATTGCCTTAAGCTTCTTAGTGAGCCCCTACGCTGTTTTTTTTTTCCTATTTCGTTCTATTTGGTAGTGTAATGACTCCATATTAAGAGGCGTAGAAGTTGGGTTTAATTGGGTAATTTGGGTATTTTCTTAGTGATGCGACAGTAAATTAAAAAGTTAGAATGCATATAGGCTGGAGACAGAATAACGGAAAAAGTGACCTCTTGTACTAGCTTGACGACCTGGATTGTGCCCATCTTTCTGTAATCAAGTTTTGTGTTCTAAAAGGCGGATTAACTTATTTTATGCTAGTTCTGTTGTTGGTTGGACATTTAAGGACTTTAGAATGCAATTAATAACATTTCAAGAAACAGACTCAAAACCTGTTCAACCACAGTAGTCACCTAATGTTCAAACAAGGAAGCTAACCTACCAGTATAGATATCTATCATTTATTTGACAAAGCACGTGTTGTATGATTTCTATCCCGTGGATGTGTTTCATTAGTATTCCTTTCTTGTAAATTAAAAGTTCTCGTTGACAGGAGACCCGCAGAAGCAGCCATGTTCATGAACGCACGAACTTTTGATCTACGGTTCAGCGTAATTGAACCTGTTAGCGTCAGTCGTAGACAAGCTACTTATTTATGTGGCCTGGTTATAGTAGGGTGTAGTTTAGTTAGGGGTAATTTATTCCAGTTATGATATTTCGTTGACACTATGTTAACTAGGTTGAAATGAACATCAACACAAGATCATTACAATAGTAAGAAGGTTGATTACACAGAAAAGATAAAGCGTAGTTTATATTTGCTACTTCTCTGACCTACACGTGTTGACGTCATAAGCTATCTGCGTCAGTTTATGCATGAAAACATTCGCACCTTATAACCTGAGGAGATGTAACTGATCAGGTGCATGTTAGATGTGAAACACATACATAGCGTCATAAGCAGGCGTGGAATAAGGTGTAAGAAATATGCATCTGCTTGGAAACCTTTCAAAAGTCTTGGTCTCAGCTCATAACTCACTAGGGGAATGGGACTTAACTGGGTTAATGGTATTAAATAATGTATATCAAACTAGTATCCCCTCGGCGTACATGGCTCTGCCTGTGTTTCCTGATGCCCATTGGTTGAGCCACTCCTCTTTGTGATTGTTGACTAACATTGACCTTAGGGTGAGGAATGACCATGCCTAACAAACTGGACATTATTAACTTCCTCCCCCGCAAAGAGCATTTTACAATCTTCCAACAGGACACAGACCTCTGCTAAATTACCATCTTAACAAAATATATTCCATCTAACTCCCCCTTTGTAGACACTGTGCCCACCCTTATGAAACCGTAAACAATATCCTTTTTGAAAGCCCCCTCTCCTAATCCACCTTAGGCAGACCCTACTACCACTACAGCCCAACATAACCAACACCCTGTACGGCAGTGCTGAACAACTGAATAAAACAGCACACTATTTTTCCTTGGCACAGTCTGCAAAAGAGCTCACAGCTCAGCAGCAAAAAGCTAGCAAGAAGAAGAAGAAGAAGAACATTCCCGCGGCGTAAAATACGCCGGTATTTAGTGACTGGTGAACACTTCCTGAAAGACACATTTGTTCAAATTGGGTGGGTTTGGGCAAACGACTGTGTGTGTATGCCTGGAGAGTGAGTAAGGTGCGGGCGGGAGGAGGGTTAAAGCGTGCGTGCATGGTTGAGCGATTTTTATAACTATTTTTATGCTACAGAGAAGAGAAGACTACTTGTTCTTTTACCCCCCCCCCCTCTTTTTTTTCTGAGCCGCGGTCTCTGCCGCCGCGAAAGTTACGTGGGTAACTCTAGTCCGACTTGCAGAAAGAGTAATCTTTCCATGACTTTTTCATCAAGGGCTAGAGAGTCGGCGTGCGTGCGTGGTGTTCATCATGGTTGGGCGACGTGGAGAATTATATATATATAGATAGCTCGAACTAGTAAAGAAACCAAAAATTGACAACCCATCACTTTTCAGAAAGGAAACAAATAAATAATACTGCTTTAGGACATTTTGTGGATTCTGAATCTTCATTGCTTCTTCTAACTCTTGCTTTCAAGATTTTCAGCGTTTAGATCTGTCCTAGTAGTGTCTTAGTAGCGTCCTAGTTCTGTCCTAGAACAGTCCTAGTACTGTCCTAGTTCTGTCCTAGTAGTGTCCTAGTTATGTCCTAGATCTGTCCTAGTTCTGTCCTAGCATTGTCCAAGTTCTGTCCTAGTACTGTCCTTGTACTGTCCTAGTTCTGTTCTAGTACAGTCCTAGTTCTGTCCTAGTTCTGTCCTAGCATTGTCCAAGTTCTGTCCTAGTACTGTCCTTGTACTGTCCTAGTTCTGTTCTAGTACAGTCCTAGTTCTGTCCTAGTTCTGTAATTCTTTGTATCATCTCTGTGGCGTTCTGTCCTACTTGGTCTAGAGCAGTGATGCCCAACCTAATTTTACCCGCGGGCCATTATAATTTCCAACACTCATCTCGCGAGCCACATGAACGAAAAGTTATAAAAATAAAATGAAATTGTTCTGAAACTATTTTGGTAGAAACCTATGGATTTGACACTTAATTATTAGGTTATTTGACAATTATATTTTTTTACGCGTCAGACAATGCCATACATTATCTACTTAAATGTGAGCAACACCGGCTCATGTTGGGGTCTCTTTTTGATAAATATTTCCATGGATCCTCCAATATCTAAGCATAGTTTAACAATTTTTTATTCGCGGCTCAAACCAAGAATGCCGTCATATTTATTTTATAATGCCGTTTTTAAGTTGTTTTATTAAACAGTCACACTTTCTTTACAAAATAAATATGTTGGCTTATTATCATGTTCAACAAAAAAAAAAGAGTAAAGATCTGCTAACTTGTCCTGGTAGATTCTACATTCAGAGTCCCATTTCATAAACACACAAATGTTAAAGTTCATGGTACCAATCCATGAGAGAAAAAAGTGAGGGCCCAAACGTAGGTAAAGATACATTTTTTCAATCTTTTTTTTTTTTTTTGTTTGGAAGGTAGATTTCTACACATAGTGCCGACGTTTCGGCGGGCCGGATGGAACCACGTCGCGGGCCGGATCTGGCCCGCGGGCCGTAGTTTGGGCATCACTGGTCTAGAGGAATTAAACTTTGCAATATTGAGAGATATAGCAGCTATCGAATGGTCCTCACATTAAAGCTTTGTTTTTTTTTTAAAGTATTTTTACAAATCATATATTAACTCTGTCTGTCTGCCTGTCCAGTAAAAAGTTTGTACACGCTATTTCTCCCACATGCAATATCGGATTAAGCTGAAATAATTGTACGAAATTTCAGCTTAATCCGAGATTGGGTGTAGAAGAAATAACGTGTACGCACTTTTTACCAGACTGACAGAGTAAGCTTTGTAATACAAATCACTCTGTAATTAAAATTCAATGACATTGTAATTTGACTATTAATACATTTAATCCAATAGATCTCGTCTGCTAATAGTCTACAGTTGTTCTACCGTTAGATTTCATATGCAATAACAACATAATTGTTAATTCCATTAACCATCTCACGAACAATAGTTGTACACAGACAGAGACAATAGTTGTGTACATCATTAACAGTTGTGTGAGCGAACAATAGTTGTTTCAACTTGAATGGGCTTCACGTGGCAGACAAACAATTTTATTAAATAATACAAAAAATACTTTTGCAATGTAGCAAGCGCCCAATAATAACTATAATAATTAGAAATATAATAAAAAAAATTGCTAGGTCTGTATATATATGTTTATACTATGAACAAAGGGCTGCACCAGTGGAGCATTAGAATCCAAACCTTCTGTGTAGATTACAAGACAATTTTCAATTATTAAATGTCTCGATGTTAACGTGAGAATAAATTACATATAGTTGTACTTACATTAAACAAATACTATTTATATATGGACTAATTAATTCGAGAATAATATGTTTAAATTTGGTAATTCTTTGTTGTTGTTGTTTTTTTGTTGTTGTTGTTTTTTTGGCTTAGTTTAAGACACTCAGCGACCTGGCAATTGAATATATTTTTATATCTTTCAGCGGCATAGTTAGGTGAGAAGGAATGGTTGTCCAAATTAGAAATTCCCCACGGGCCTCTACTTGAGTGGGGTCTCCAAATCCAAGGATTTGTGACTTATTCTTAGAGGATTTATTCGAGATGAAGAGATAAAGTAACGTGCCTTTTTGAAACGTGCCATCTATAGATGATGTAAATACCATCTGTTTCTATAGTCGCCGGTTAACGAGAGTGCATGTGGCCAGCACAATGACCAACCGCCTTTACTTTTCCCTAACAAATATCAGGTACCCATTAGAGCTGGGTGGACTCAGAGGCGCCCGAAGATCCCGAAATTTAAAATCCCAGTCTTCACCAGGATTCGAACCCCGATCCCCGGTTCGGAAGCCAAGCGCTTTACCGCTCAGCCACCGCGCCTCATATTGATTGATTGTGGTGAGTAGACAATGCTTGTGCTAGCACTAAATCAAATCTCGACACAATGCTCGATTTGAATGCGTGATTAATAATTGCTCAGACTCGCGGCATTTGATTGAGCCTGTGTTTATGTGAGGCTTTGTCTGAGCCCTTGAGGCTTTCACCCGTGAGGCTGCTAATGAATTGTACACAACTAGGTAGTAAAGTACAACACATAAAAAAAGTGAATTAAACGTGCGTTGTGTAGTGGGACACATAAACTGTGATTGCAGTCTCACCACATTGACTTGAATATCTGATCTAGTTAGACTGACATTAGGGGAAATGGAATTGGAAATTATTAGTAACAGAAATGTAAGCTACTTGTTATAGTCAATTACTTTAATTGGGGTTGCCTGAATCAGCCAGGAAAAACAAAGACTTGAAGAGTTTGATTAACATGCATGGCTAGATTTCTACATAAAAAGCGTATGACGTAATCATGTTCTCTTTTGAAGTAACGTCTGTAATCTATAAGATATGATAAGATAATTTAAGAAGAAACAAATAGGAATAAAACCAATCATAGTTCTCTAGTGTGTAATTTTTTTAATCTCATTTTTTTCTATCTTTCTCGTTAAAGTTGTTGTCTAATTGTGACATGGCTAACTTTTTTTTCCCTTGCATATAACTAATTTCATTTTAAAATCATCACCAAAACATCACTTTTTAACAACTATTTACAGTACTAGCAAGTTTGTAATTACTACTGTGATGGAGAGTGTATGCATAATTCCAAGTTTATGAAAAAAGAGAGTTGTTGGCGGTGTAGAAGGATGAGACCATGAGCTGGTCTGTCATAATCTGTATATATAATTCTCTACGTCGCCCAACCATGCGGCACACCACGCACGCACACTATGATTGGCGAGGCTACATTAGGCTGTATATGGGTGATATTAAATATAATAACATACAATAATTATAATTATAATAGTAGGTCTACATCTATTATAATAGTAGATTTAGATGTAAATATATGTAGGACTACAAGCAAATGTTTTTATATTTAAAAAATGGATTTAGGTCGATTAACTATTTCGATAGCTCCATTCATACTATTTTTACACTCACGCATTCGCTTTCTTATACCATTATTATTTCGTTTAATTGTTTCCAAAGCACTCTCAGTGGCTATATCGACAGTGATAGCCTACGCAAATTAAGAGCCGCTGGTCGCGGGTAATATATGGCTATCTCATGTTCAGTGGTCACGTGGGTGAGTGTGGAACTTGATAGACGTAGGACATAATTTTTTATCTTGAATTTGTAGTGAGTTTAAATCTTTTGTTTCCAATATCATTTCAACTTATTTCTATTAGATTTATATCTCAAGTTAAATATGCGTAGGCCTACAGTGTTCATAAATGTTAAATTGAAAGTTTTTCTTCACAAAAGACATTTGTCCAAGTTATTTAAGGTTCTGCAATTAAAAAAATCGTACGCCCACATTTATTTCGCTGTACAGTCAGCCTGGATCCAGAATCTAATGTCAAAGTAACAACCAAAGACATACACACGTAACAATGGAGAAATAGCTGCTGCGTATATCAGTGTAAGAATTATCTTTTCCTTTGTTTATTCACCCGTCTTGACGACATTATTGAGACTGACTTAACTTACTTTACATACTTCCCCGCGAAGTTCGGCGCATAGGGCGGCAATATTTCTCCCCATATCGGTCATAGGCGACCTCCACAGCCTTTTCCCAGGTGGTGCCCACGAATATTAGGACTTCTAAAGGTGCGATGTCATGTTGGCGTAGACGGCCTTGTTTTTTTATTTTCTCCTTTCGGCTTCCATGTGAAGGTAGACTTGTGTGTATGTGTGTATAGAAGTCGTTTATTTTTTTAAGAAATGAGAAAAAAGTGTTTATGTAGTTGTTTACTTACAGCACTGGTCTAAATGAAATGTACAACACACAGCCTTATTCGGTATAACGTTTTTTTTTTACGTATGTTTTAAATATTGACGCCAAATTCATCCGAGAAACTCTGATGACGTCAGTGTTATTGATTTATATTTGTCTGAGTAAGAAATATCCCATACTGCGCATCTAGGCTCGTGGTTATTTCAGACTTCTTGCCAATGTCATATTGCTTCAAATGACCACCTGTCTATTTCATAGTGTTTTAAAATACTCCATGACTATTTCATACTGTTTTAAATGACTCTTAGACTATTTCATACTATTTTAGATCACTATATGACTATTCCATACTATTGTAATAACTCTGATGGTGTTGCGGAAAGGGGTAGTAGTGCCACTATCCGCCGAAACAGTACAAGACAGTATAGCTCAAATGTCTTCAAATGTAACATATTTGCAGGTGGAAGATATTCAACTTTCTTCTGTCTTATCACTTCCCATAGATGAGTCTTGAGACATAAAGACACGGCACAAGTTGCCCATTTTGTCAGGTATGTCTTCCCTAGGATTGCTACCACTCTCATGACAAACTAGAGGGAACAATAGAGCGAATGCTAGGCAAAACTACCCTGTAGACAATAAGATCGATTTAAATAAAATCATTTAGGCCTAAATAGCAACTGATGGAGCCAGAAGTATGACAGGAAAAACTAAAAGGGCAACAACGATTGGTCGGAGCAAAATAAACCAAGAAATTCTTACGTTTTAATGAATAATACTCCAAGTAGTGCTTTGTGGCCAAAACGATTCCGGACGAAATAGATGAGGTTATGAATTTAGTAATCAAGATTATTAACAGCATCTGGTCACAAGCACTCTACCACTTAAAAAACGAAATGGAGACTCAATATTCCGACGACCTCCTTCTTTCCAATAAAGTGCGATGGCTTTCCAAAGGTAAGGTGATGAAACGTTTTGCTTTGTGCTTGAATGAAATAAATACATTTCTAAATGATAAAGGCATTAATCACACCGAATTAGAGAACGACAAATAGTGGCACACATTTTACTTTATGATTGATATAACAATGAAATTAAATGAGCTGAAATTAAAACTTCAAGGAAAGGAAAACTCAGCAGATGTTTTGGTAGAAGATTTGGTTTGTTTTGAAGAAAAATTAATTCTATTTGCAAAAGACATTCAGAGAGGTAAGTTACTTCATTTTGATTGTCTAAAGCAGTGATTCCCAAAGTGGTCTAAATAGACCCCACGGGTCTACGAAGACTTCCAAGGGGTCTACAAGACAAAAAAATTAGGGAACCACTGGTCTAAAGCAGAATCGCGATAAAATCAGTGCAACTTTTGACACGAATTACTCCAGCACAGTTATTAAATAAATTAAAGATGAATTTCTTGATAGATTTGAGCTGTACAAAACCAACAAAACTATTCTAGCGTTCCTAATAAATAATAACAAATAATTACGAAATCCACATTCATTCATTTGGAGTTGATACTGAATCTCTAGAAATACAATTGATCGATTAAAAAAGTAAAGCTTTGTGGAGTGGAACACTTACAGAGTTGAAAAGCAAGTTGGAAGTGTTGGAGGTCCTGAAATGTACGTAACGCAACAATAGTGGACAGCTTTTAAAGGAATGCCGCGAATTGATTCGGCGCATGGAATAATCTTCCAGATGGCTACAGAGAGGTGAAGAAGTTGGCATTTGGATGTGCTGACTATCTTTGGATCGACATATTCGTCTAATAAAGCGTTCTCTTGCATGAATATAATTGAAAGTAAAGTAAGAAGCCGACTAACTATTGAAAATTTAGAGTCGAGTTTGAAACTAAAACACCAAATTAGCTTATGAGCCAAATGTATCCAAACTTACTAAAACCATGGAAAGCGAACACCCCTATTGAATTTGTTAGCTCAATTGTTTGTTATTGAAGTACAAGTTAATGTTGTAAGTAAATGATTAATCTTTTTAGTTGTTACCGAAATAAAAAATAATAATTATTTAATAATGCCATGTATATATATTATCTAATTTGTTGTGAAAAACACGACTTATTTATGAATGCGTTTTTTTTTCATTTAAAAAAATTCATTGTGTGAGAACTATTTAGTGGCTCTTAAAAAACTTCGAAATTGTGTAAATAGTCCAACAATACGAGCCCAGTAAGGGAATTCAGTTCCTAAACCCAGTGTAAGTCTAGGACGAAGCAGAGAGACCAGTAGAGTTTGATACAGCAGTATAAGAGTTGATACGGCGGTACAAGAGTTGATACGGCGGTGCAAGAGTTGATACGGCGGTGCAAGAGTTGATACGGCGGTACAAGAGTTGATACGGCGGTACAAGAGTTGATACGGCGGTACTTTTGTTAACGGAGACCTATTTGTACAGTCATGTGTTAGGTGCTGCCAATTGTACAGTGTTGGCTGTGATTTATTGGACATTAAACTATTACGTTAGTTTGGAGCCCAGAGTTGTCAAGTTAAGTTGATGCTGTCGTGTGGAGCAGGTCGCAAATATCTCCATGACTAATTTCTTACTGTTTTAAAAGATGTCTTGTGTATTTTTATTCGTTGTATGTTCTGTGACTATATCTCCCTATTGGATAGAGTTTCAATCTAAGTCTATCTCGTACAGATTCAGTAGACTTCGGGACTGTCTGTGTTGACTTATTCCATACAGCCTCGGTTTGAGTCACGTCTGCAAGAGATGAGCACAAACAATCTGTGACTGGTGTAACAGGCGTTCCATTCACAGAGGAAATGAAAGAAATTCTATGCCCCCTCCCTCCCTCACACATTCACAACCCCTCCTCAATCAATAGAAGTAAGTTTCTTAATGGCAACATGAGGCTTAACCTACTTATACCAGCATAACTCTCTCTCTCTCTCTGTCACTCCCCTGTTTCACCTTCTCTTTCCCCCACTCTCCTTATTCACTCATTTTCGCCTCTCTTCTTTCTCTTTTTCCTTCTCTTTCCTTTTTTTTTCTTTTTTCCCCTTTTCCCTGTTGCCCTCTCTCTCTCTCTCTCATTCATTTCTTCTTTCCTCTCGATCTCTCAATTTTTCATTTTCTTTCTTTCTCTCCCTTTCTCTCTCTAGTTTTCTCTGTCTCTCCCATTTTCTTTCTCTCTCTCTCTCTCTCTCCCTCCCTCTCTCTCCCTCTCTCTCTCCCTCTCTCTCTCTCTCAACTCTTTTTCTATACAGTTTAGACGAGAAGCAAAATATAAAAAACTCCCGACATCAACGTGGGCAGCCGATGACCAGGTCAAATACATATTTAAAAACACTTGCATTAAGTTTCGTCGTCAGATTCTGTCAGGGGTGGAGACGTTTCTCGTGTCTCTGTAATCATACCCTAAAAAAAACACCACAGAATTGAACAAGAAAGAGAAATGTAAAATAAAAGACGCTCAATAAAGTGCACAAGCAGAAAGAAACAAAACAAACTTGGACTTTGTATTCAAGTGGTATGGCGCTAGCTTTTAGCAGTGTCCATTAAATTCATTTAACAGAATGGTGTTACCAGTCGACTTGTAGCACCTAACTGCTAGTTGACAACTAAACTGTTGTAAGCGTAGTGTATCTTAACTAATAAAATTTCAAATAATTGAATAACTTCCTTTTGTAAACAAACTAAATAACATTTCATTTAAAACATAAACAAAATCAACATGTAGTAAACTAGTAAAGATATTCATTAACAAATTAAGACTTTAGTAAAAAAATATTCTTTAACAAAATCTAACTCATAATAACTGAATAACACAACCTTTTAATCTTACGTTCTGATGTCATCGCTCCTAAGACCAAGTGACTACAATGCCACCTATGTTGCATCATTCACAACCAATCGCTAACCACTTTCCACCATCACCATAGAAACACACACACACACATATTCCATAACACAGGGAAAATTATTTTTCTTTTCAATTCAAAGATAAAAATGAACATTTAAAACTAACAAACGTAACAGGTCTAAGTTTTGTAAAGTTAGTGAAAAGAAAGTTAAAAATATTGCTTTGAATTAGAGGTAACCCTTTCAGACCAAGCTATCTACTTAAAGTTCATTTGTTTCTGAGGTCGACGGTCTACGATGGTGTCATGTGGAAAGCACAACCATCAACCGCCTGTATTCTCTTAGAGTATGTCACGTACCCATAAGAGTTGGGTAGACGCATCTTAAAAATCTAGAAATTTAAAATCCCAGTCTTCACCGAGACTCTTCTCATCGAAGACCAAGCGCTTACTACTCAACCACAATGCCTCTGGCTGAAATAATAATAATCACAACATACAATCATCTTCATCTTCACTTTCACCTATCGCTTAGTCTGTTGAACCGTTGGGGCACCACATATGATCTATTGATCGTCATTGTCCTTTCCTCTCTGTTCTTTGCCTTAGATAATCTCTTTCATTGACAGGCCTGTCCTTTCTTTGATGTTGTCTTCTCATCGCTTTCTCTATCTGCTGCCTTTTCAGTTTCCTAAAGTCAGGTCCAAGTGATATGGCTGTAACATACAATATGCACATTAAAAAAAACAAACAAGATGAAAATTGATTCTTCAGACTTCTCCCTAAAACTCTGGAGACCTTTCCTTTGATGAGATTGGTTATCACGCAATATTGGTGTAGTATTGTTGTCGTGAAACGTCTCGTTCATCAAATTGTATAGACTTACACAAGACAATCAATAAACTGTGTTGAGTCTCCAAGTATATGTAGTAGAAATATTTAAGATGATTTTCAAATGCAAACACTCAAACAATAGTTAATGAGAAATATTTGACCATATCAAACATGGACATCGCTTCTCGGTCTTTGATGCCCGGATAGAAACAAATGTTCGAGGGGGGACGATTTGGTCAATCGGCAAGCAAATTAGAACTCTAAATAATGTCACTATCCACATTAGGCAACTCAAAAGGATCTTTTTAGACAATTTATGTGTGTTCCTTAAGGGGGTCTTTTTAAATGTCTTTTAGACAGGTTTAGGTTTGCTCTCAATGTGGTCGTTTTTAATGTCTTTTAGGCAACTTATGTTTGCTCTTTTAAGGGGTCTTTTTAATGTCGTTTAGAAAGGTTTATGTTTGCTCTTCAACGGGTTTTTTTTAAATGTCTTTTAGACAGGTTTATATGTGCTCCTTAAGTTGCTTCAACTTGCCCTAGTGGTGTGTTGGATAGATTTGTAGGTATCTCTTGTACAAAAGCTCCTTCTTCCCTAGCGCTATTAGAGCATGGAATGGGTTGCCTGAGCTAGCCAGGAAAACCAGCGACTTGGCGGAGTTTAGGTCATTGGTTAATATGCATGACTAAATGCATGACGCGTAGGATGTAATCGTCTTCTTTTTTGAAGTAACGTCTGTATCATATAAGATAAGAAGATAAGATAAATCAGCGCATGTCAAATGATTTTGTAGACATAACATGTTTTCTCTACTACAATAGTGACGGACTGTATTTTTCCTACCATCACTATGCTTAGCCAATATTCAGCGCTAATTATCATTCGACAGCTCCGTTGGGTCGGACACTTATCTTGCATTGAAAACAACCGCATGCATAATGCGATTTTATTTTGGCGAGCTTAAAGGATGACGGCATAACAGAGGGGCCCCTCGTAAGTCTATAAAGATCAACTCAGGCGCCATTTCTACCTGACTGGCATATAGGAAAGTAGCTGGCAGCTGATGGCCTCTGAAAGAGACAGTTGGGGAACTCTCCTACAGGCTGCGGCACACACATTTGAGACCTCAAAGCCCATATTGAAGACAGGCTCAGAAGACGAAAAGAAAACTTAAAGAGACCCCCAGCGGACAACGGTTTTGTTTGCACGAGAAGCGGAAAAATATGCAGGTCGCAACTGATTAATCTTCGGAATCGAAGACACTGCTATTATTGTTATTTATTTATATGAGAGTTTGCATATTTCACTCGGATGTTAGTTTCATTCCACTGTAGCTTAATTATTGTTTTTAAATTATTTGGGGGGGGGGGTCTGTTTGGTGTTGCAGTACCAAACAGCTAATCTAATCTACCCTGTACGCTATGCGTGGACACATTCGCTTGAATAATGGCTCGGAAATATTCTTTATAATCCTAATATTTATTCACAAATAGTACAGAAGGTGTAAATCAGTGAAGTCATATTCATAAAATAAAAAGTGTATGAATATTGAATATAAAAATAGCCTCTCGCAAACAGATTAGAACAGGGCCACAATGCACCGTGGAGGCGCGGTGGCTGAGTGGTTAAGCGCTTGACTTCTGAACCGGGGTCCCGGGTACGAATCCTGGTAAAGACTGGGATTTTTATTTTGGGATTCTTGGGAGCCTCTGAGTCTACCCAGCTCTAATGGGTACCTGACATAAGTTGGGGAAAAGTAAAGGCGGTTGGTCGTTTCGCTGGCCACATGACAACCTCGTTAACCGTAGGCCACAAAATCAGATGACCTTTTCATCATCTGCCCTATAGACCACAAGGTCTGAAAGGGGAACTTTACTTTTTACTCTTACTATACACTGTAATAAGAAAAAGCCTACTTTTCGCATTAGTAAGAAGAAAAAACATAGGATTCTGTTACCATGGAACAAGAGAACCGCTCTCTGCACTGACTGATGACTGTTGAGAGACTGTTGCCGTTTTAGAAGTGGAGCAATTAAAGAATTTGTTAAAGCAATGAAGCCATCAATGGTGTGGCCGAAGCGAACCCAAACCTGACAACCCGGAAGTGAACCCAAGACCTGACAATCACTATTGTGTCGTATGTTGTCCTAAGGATTATCTACATCAGCGGTTCTCAACCTTTTTAGCTAGGGCGACTCCTTTTTACAATTCCTCATTTATTCGCGACCCACAGGTTGAGAACCCCTGATCTACATATTAATCGCCAGTAAAGAAACATTTCATCTTACCTGACACCCTTCGTTGAGTTGCCTCCCTTAAATTAACAACATTATATACGCCTAAAGGTTGTGGTTCGACTAGCTTGCCAGAGCTCCACCACAAGTCTGCTCAACAAACAGTCAAACGGAGGTTTTCTAAAGCCTTTCCTTACTTGTGTTTGTCAGGGACAATCAAATTGTCTGAGACAAACAAACACTGATACTGCATCAGACTGACACACACACGCGCTTATGTATCCAGACACTTACACCCCGATCCATAATGGATGATGTTAGAAGACAACAGACTCCCATGAGTCAGGTGATGGTTTTAATCTGTACTGTCGTTTATTATGTACGAAAAATAAATCTTAGGACTTAATGCTAGACACGAGTTCTAAACTGGGAATACCCGATGTGAGTGATCTTCAAAGAGACAAACATTATGTCCGCTTTCTCAACGTAAATGTGAATCTTGAAGACATTTCTAAACTTTTAAAGGAAAACTAATGTTAAGATGGCTGCCTGGTCTTGTGGTATGCGATATTGACTGGTCCCGATAGTCCCTGGTTCGAGGGTTAGGGCGACAGCGTTCCGACCACAGCTAATGCCCAGGCATTCATCTAATTTCCATGAGATGATCCATAGTCGCTTAATAACTGAAGGAGACCATAAATAGAATATCTTAAAATACGTATTTGTAGCTTTTCACAAAAAAAGAAAGAAAAAAAGTCTATGACAGTCATTTATGAAAACATTTAGATAAGACAGCTCGTATATTTTACATTTACAAAAGACATCTTGTATATCTAGCAAACATTTAGAAAAGACACCTTGTATATCTAGCAAACATTTAAAAAAGACACCTTGTATATCTAGCAAACATTTAGAAAAGACACCTTGTATATCTAGCAAACATTTAGAAAAGACACATCGTACATTTAACAAATATTTAGAAAAGACACATCGTATATCTTACAAACATTTAGAAAAAATACCTCGTGTATTTTACAAACATTTAGTAAAGACATATCGTATATCTTACAAACATTTAGAAAAGACACCTAATACATACTAACAGACAACTTTTAGAGTAGTCGTAGACCACTGACTTGCAGAAACTCTGACCCTGAGTAAAAATTAGTAGCCTGCGAGCAATACCAAATTAGATTGGTTACAATACTTCTGGTTACAATACTTCTGGTTACAATTCTTCTGGTTACAATACTTCTGGTTACAAAATACTTCTGGTTACAATACTTCTGGTTACAATTCTAGTTACAATACTTCTGGTTACAATTATTCTAGTTACAATTCTTCTAGTTAGGCCTACAATACTTCTGGTTACAATACTTCTGGTTACAAGTCTTCTGGTTACAATACTTCTGGTTACAATTCTTCTAGTTACAAACCAATATTAAAATAACAAAATCTTGTTCAAATACCATTTTTAACACAATAACTATTGTATTCAATAGGATGTTCAACGTTGCTACATCTGTAAGTCCCAAATGAGACATTTCCCGTTTATTAATGTATTATGAGTTTCTCTTTTATTGATTCCTGTTTAGAAACAGTCAAATTGGTCAATAACTGAAATTAATAAAAACTTTGAATCCCGCAAATTAAAGTAACCACAACGTGACTCACATTCGCCAAATTCAAAGAACTTTTTTTTTCTTGAAACTAATCACTATTAAATCTACATAAGTTCATACAAAACAACACACTAGAGACACACACGTATAGAAACACACCTACTTACACACTAAGCATGTATGTATAAAGCATGTGTGTTTCCCTGTGGAGCACTCCGCGCTCAGAAGCTTCACAAGTGCTTCCCAATCCCACAGTTCCTTAGAGACGTCTGCAGTTCTGAGAGGTCAAAGATCGTTGGCAAAGGCAACCAGTCTGACATAATCACATTACACAAATACAAATAGCCTAATTAAATCCTGCGACCTGGCCAGAGCGTACATCGCTGATACGCAAAGTACATCAATCCTGTTGATTGAACTGAAGAACCCTTTTTGTTTTTCTTTTAATAACCTTCTTTGAGTGCACGAAGATGAAGGGGACATTGAAGCTTAAATTAAGTCAGGGCAAGAAGCCGTTAAAAGCTGTGCCGATGTCAACCAACTATTAACGAATAAAACACACAGACACACGCACAGATAGTCACACACATGCACTCAATCAGAGCAAGTGAAACACAGTCTGAAATAATGTTCAGCTGAAAGAATAGTAACACAAATATAAACTCATGTTTGGCAACGAACGATGTGTGTCCTAAGACGTGTGTATGGCAACATTGTTATAACTCTTTTCATAATGGTAATGTCTTCGGTTCCGAAGATTTAGAATGAGTGCAGTGTCTCTCATGACTACGCAAACCCAGTTGCGACATGCATATTTTCCCGAATTTGGTGCATACAAAGCCGTTGTCCGCTGGCGGTCTATTTAAGTTTTCTTGCCGTCTTCTGAGCCTGTCTTCAATACTGTATTTTCTTTGAGTACTCTGTTTACGACATCTATGTGTTGCTACACCCATTCAACGTATTGAAGGCCACACTTACAATTATTTTTACCTACTAAATGTATCGTATATATATATATATATATTAACTCTATTTATGGCTACATTTATTATTTGTATTTGTGGCTACATTTATTCAGCATAGTTTTGCTACATTTAATATATTTATTTGTGTATCTCTATTTGCGGCTACATTCTTCTTGAACTGTGTCACAGACATCATTTTGGTAATGCGAGGAAGAAGATATACGTGATCCGATAATGCGTGTGCGTGAAATAGCTTTTACAAAACCCGACAAATTTAGCCATATCTGTGAATACTGAAGGATTAATTTCCCTTGATGGTGTTAAACAAAATATTTAATTACCATTAATTAATTCAATAATTGCTTAACTTTTTTCTTGATTGGTGTTTTGTCTATGCCAACAAATAATTGCGCAAAGTTTTAAAGTTTTTTATCAGACAGACAGAGTGGATTTATGCTTTGCAAAAATAAAATATATCACAAGCACTCTAATTACTAGCACTTTATTCACCAGCACTCTAATCCCTAGCACTCTAATCACTAGCACTCTAATCACTAGCACTCTAATCACTAGCACTCTAATCACTAGCACTCTAATCCCTAGCACTCTAATCCCTAGCACTCTAATCCCTAGCACTCTAATCACTAGCACTCTAATCACTAGCACTCTAATCACTAGCACTCTAATCACTAGCACTCTAATCACTAGCACTCTAATCACTAACACTCTAATCACTAACACTCTAATCACTTGCACTCTAATCACTAGCGCTCTAATCACTAGCACTCTAATCACTAGCACTCTAATCACTAGCACTCTAATCACTAACACTCTAATCACTAGCACTCTAATCACTAGCACTCTAATCACTAGCACTCTAATCACTAACACTCTAATCACTTGCACTCTAATCACTAGCACTCTAATCACTAGCACTCTAATCACTAGCACTCTAATCACTAGCACTCTAATCACTAGCACTCTAATCACTAGCACTCTAATCACTAGCACTCTAATCACTAGCACTCTAATCACTAGCACTCTAATCACTAGCACTCTAATCACTAGCACTCTAATCACTAGCACTCTAATCACTAGCACTCTAATCTAGCACTTCAAATAGCATTCTAAGCTATACCATTCTAACCAGGGCCGCCGCTGCTACCTAATGTGCAAAGTGTGCATTGCACACAGGCGGCCCAATCATTACTCCCAGGTTACCTTTTAAAAAAAAAATTAGTTTAATTCAAAAAAATTACCAAAATATTTTACTCTTTATATATAAATTGTAATTATTCCATTATCCTTTGAAAACTTTGTTTTAACAAAAGGATATTATATAAAAAAATAAAACAAAATAAATAAAAGACATTAATGTAGCCCTCGACTTTTTTATTTTACTAAGGAAACACATCAATATTGGCTTTTTATTTTTATTTATTAAACAAAGTATTATCGGCAATGTCTCGCTTTTAGAGGATCCACGAATATTTTTTTTCACACACACAAATTTTTATTTTTATTTTTAGCTATTAAAACAATAATAATAATTTCAATATTTGAGTGAAATAGAAAATGAAATCCTTGAAATTGTGTAAGCACACAAATACTTTCACACACAAAAATTGATTGTACGCCAGATATGTCTTTTACTACTGAACTACCCACTAATATTATTGCTTCTGTTTGTTATTCATCTGATGTACATGAACATTTTCTGGGGTTACGCCCAATTACTGATACAACTGGAGCAGGACTTTGTGACTTCACAATAGACAAAAATACAAAGTTAAAATGGGAAATAAAACATCTAACAGGGCATGAGGGATACGACAACGATGCGACTATGAAAGGTAAAAAAAAAGGAATTATCTACACAAATGGATTTAAATCAAAGGGTTTTTTTGGTACAGTGTATAGCTCAGTATTAATGAATTTTAAGAAAAAAAAGGAGGGGGCGGCATTTATGAATTTTGCAAGCAAGTGGCCACAACCCCTTGCGGCGGCCCTGATTCTAACTAGTATTCTAATCACTAGCACTCGAAGCGATAGCACCCTCACTAACACAATCAATAAGCAATAACATTCTAAGTAAAAGCACTATAATAAGCACATTAATTCATCATTGGCATTGTAAGCCTTTGCACTCGAGGCATGAGTATTATCTTAGCATCATTGTCCTCATCTAATCTCTTATCTAATCTCTCATCGAAACTCTCATCTAAGCTCTCATCTAAGCATACAAGCAAGCTATCTCTAATTTTATCTTAACTATTAAATGTATCCTTCAGATTAACAAATAAATAAAGACACACTGACATAAGGTATTATAGACCAGATAATACACACTGACATAAGGTTTTATAGACCAGATAATACACACTGACATAAGGTATTATAGACCAGATAATACGCACTGACATAAGGTACTATAGACCAGATAATACACATTGACATAAGGTATTATAGACCAGAATGACATCGCTGTCGATGTCTGTGTTGTGCAAACGAAATAAGAACGTAGACTTTGAGAAATGTAAAGGTATTAACTCACATAGTCACCAAGACAGTAATTTTGTTTTATCGACCACGAGAACCTGCAAGGTGGTAGCTGCTGCTGTTGTTTTATTTTTATTTATTTTTGTTGTCTCTCGCCTTGATGGACTATTATTTTTGGCCTAAAGCCCAGGCCTTGACTCTTGAGTTAGATCGACTTGACGCTCGAAGAATGCAAACTCAACAGAGAAAACGTTTTCAAATATCTCAGGATCACTTGATATTATCAGTGTTTCTCAGAATAATACTTCAGCGTCTCCCCAAATCCAGACAAATTCCATTCGCGTCCGTCGTCAAACATTTTCTAGCCTTTAAGAAAACAAACCTCCTTGCTTGTACTTTGGCTGTAATAGTAGTCACCTAATAATAGCTGAGCGATGATGTTAGTTTTGTAAATAAATATAGTTTTTAGCCACCCTATAAGTAGTGACGTAGTCAGACAGACGAATGACGTGGCAGAATAAGATTACATGATAACATAATAGACGAAGAAGGTTATGGCTTGTAGAGAGATGGATATAGAATAGACAGCTAATTAAACAACGGATAGAGAGACAAGAAGATCATCCCCATCTGTAAATAAGCATCAGTTGAAGTCTTCATAAGTTTTATAAAGTATGTTTAATAGTTGTGTCCCTTGGATGTGTTCGGACTAGCGTTTAAAATAAGTGAAATAGTCTCAAACAGATAACAAAACAAAATCCAAGCCAGTTCAACCTTAGATGCTCTATGCCTCCTTATTTGTTTTTTAACAACACTGAATTTCAATCTAGCATCCTTAATATGGTTTATAGAAAATCTTATAAGGGAATTAGAGACTAATTTTCAGGAAAATTGATAGAAATGCGCACTTATTTAAAATATTTGAGATTTTTATACACAGCAGAAAAACTATAAATAGATAGCTTTCTGGTGTAACCTGTGTACAAAACAAAAAGGGGAGTGCTAATTAGCTACGTATTAAAATGTACATGATAATTTGTGTGCCCTTTTTAGCACTTAGATCAAATAATCTAAGCTTTTCCAGTTATATCACAAAATACACACAAGACTTTCACTTCATGACTTATTTAAAAATACGTGGATAATAAACTAGCGGTAATAATGAAGACTTGATACGATTATGAACTGCCAAGCATTCATAGTGCTATTAGAGCATGGAATGGGTTGCCTGAGCTAGCCAGGAAAACCAGTGACTTGGCAGAATTTAAGTCATTGGTTAATATGCATGACTAAATGCATGACGCGTAGGACGTAATCATCTTCTTTTTTGAAGTAACGTCTGTATTATATAAGAAGAAGATAAGGGGCGTAGCTAGGAATTTTTCATCGTTTTGGGGTCCGGGGGGGGTTTGACCTTTTGGGGGTCCCTGCATTTTGCGTAATATTACATTTTTATGTAAAAAAACAACACTCACATGAGGGCCCTCCTCAAGTGGGGGCCCAGGGTGATTTTCAAATTTCCCCCTCCTCCCCCACCCTAGCTATGCCACTACAAGCATTGGGATATTATTAAAATCATAGCTCAATTCTTTGATATTTAGTTGACAACAGAAAGCTCCATGGACCTCATTCACCAATCGTAAAAAAACAATATTTAGTCACGTGATAATATTGATAAAGCAACGGAAAAAAACTGTCACGTGATAGCCATTGTGTATTAAAAATTAGATCGAAATTTGTATAAAAGAGATTGTACTTTCGATGAGAGAATCACGTGGCTAAATGTTGTTTGTTTACGATTGGTGAATGAGGTCCATTTAGCATTCTTGGTATTGTTTAGATTATCGTCAAAATCTCATATGGGGCAGAATGCGTTTCGCGCCAGGCTTCTGTAGATCTAGTCTACATTACATGCTCTGACTCTGTGTGAGTATTGAAGCCGTTTCTAATGATGTTACAATATTAGACTTTAATTTAGACATCGCTCATGTACTGGAGATTTTCACTTTAAAATAGACAATGTCAAGGACTCAAAATTGAGCTTCAAAATTGCCAACTAAATCAAAATTACAAACATAAGATCTTTAAAAAAAAAATGATTCTGCAGTTCTAAGTATTAAAGAGAAAAGTCTCTAAAAACACAGCTTATTAACACTTCCTGTATTTTATACACCGGTTACACCAAATAGCTTGTTATTTATAGACATTCCGCCATGTATACAAATCTCCATTAAATAAACTGTCTTCATAACGTTTGCTAGGACAGTATGTTCAGTATATTCAATCTGTTATGTTCCTTACAAACTCGCGTTAATTTTGGACAATTTTTCGGTCATATTTATACAATTCTTATAATTATACAACATCGAACAGCATAAACAGGACACAAAAAGTTCTTTAAGGAAGTGAAACTCTTGAGATTGATGTTCAAACGATATTCAGTCTCTCTTTACTTTTCACATCCGGCCAAGACGGAAAATTAAAACGGTTTTTTTTTTATTTGTAACAAAATGTGTTGTTTTTTTTTTGTTTGTTAGTGTTTTTGTTTTTAATTCAGTGTAATGATATGTTGCTTTAGTTTCCTATGTTGTAAATCAGTATCATTGGCCTCCTTCAGTCGTAGAAACGACTATGGTTCATTTCGAACACTTTTCAACTGGCTGTGGAGCCCTATTTTGGAGAGACACTCCCGTCCATATATATTGCAGGTCAAGATGCATAAAAGATCATTAAAGAGTGAATATTTTATCACTATTAAAAAAAAAGATGACAGAGAGAGTCTGTTATGCAAACAAACTCGTAGGTGGCCCATGTAGGTCTTGAGATCTGATATTGTCCCACATGACGTTAACTCTTCTTTCTACCTTTTATTTTGTACTTTCCAATGGCCAACTAAAGTTTATTGCGAACTTAAAACGCGTCCTTAGCTTTCAACTTGTAAACACGGAAATCCTGCAATACGATTTAAGTAGTGAATACAATGTAAAGCCAAATGTTGTAAGATCTATATAATGAAAGACTACTTACAGCTTTAGATAAGTTTCCCACAGTTTTGTGTGTGTGTGTGTGTGACGATAGTGTTGAAGAACTAATCCATTGAAATGTCCACAATTCAGGTCAAACTCTGATGACACTATGAAACAACTAAAACGTCGTTATTAATGGGCACCCAACGTATCCAGAGAGAGTACAACAAAGAAATTATCCACTTCATGCAACATCCAGAGAGTTTGAATAGAGTTATAGATCTCTCTCTCTCTCTCTCTTTCTCTCTCTCTCTACGCGTGAGTTTACCACAGTCCAAACATCAAACCAAATGTATGGTTGAGCGGTAGTTTGTGTTGTTGTTGTGTAGCAGTAGATGAGAGAGAGAGGGGGGGGGGTCTTTGTGGTGGTGGGGGAGGGGTATGCTTCGTATGCACGCGTGGAGAGGGAAGGGGGGTTGAAAGTGCTAAAATGGAAAGCAATGGAAGTGAGAGCCATCAAGTACCAGATGCCCGTCCCCTCTACACGTCACCACGGCCTCCTCCTGGGCTGGTGACCGTAAAGCAAGAGGTCAGGTCCTGGGTGTCCAGTTGAAATGGTCTCAGAGTAAGCTGTCTAATAAAATAACTGGTCTCGGGTGGGAAGGTCTACTTAACATGACCCTTTTTTTTGTTATCTCTTAAATACTTCCGAGTTCAGTCGATCAGCAAAATCTCTTGTATGTAAGCTTACTCTCTCCATCTCTCTCTTATTCTTTCTCTCTCTCACTCTCTCTTTTAGTTCATCTCACATATTTTCACTCTTCCTTTAAAACAGTTTTTATCTTTCTCAAGTTCTTTCTCGTAATATTTCATTTTTCACTTGAAATATATACATGGGCATAGCCAGGATTTTTTTCTCCCCCCCCCCACAAATATATATATATATATATATATATGATGTGTGTGTGCGTGCGTGTGTGAGTGTGTACATAATTAATCTTTATTACATTCTGACCCTTCATTATTTCGGAAGACATTTATTAAACCCTAGAATAGGTTCTTCCTGGAATTAGTGGGAAAATTGTAGACTCCCCGCCATTGCCAGCAAGGGGGTGTAGGGGAGCGCTGTGAGCTCCCCCAGCGCGGGGCGGAGCTCCGCCGCCAAACTCTATTTCTGGTATTGAAAACCAAAAAAATGCATATTCTGAGGTATCTACATTGCATTAGCTAGCTATTAAAAAGTTTTATTTCAAAAACCTTATGTGCTGATCCTCCCGTGTCGTTCGGCCCATTGGGCGGCAAGCTGCTTCCACTAAAATCTGTCAATGGCAATGTCTTCCCACCTACTCTGAGGACCTGCATGAAAGTGTGGCGCCAAGTTGTACTAGGATGTCCCTGTTTGCGATTTTCTAGATGAGTCTCACTCTCTATAACTGACTCCTAAAATCCGTCTTAGTCATTTTGTTAGCCACATTTAGTCTTTTTCAATTTCGGCGGATGACTATTCACTGCACTTTATTAATAGAGCCCAGCTACTGGTAGTACTTTTTAATTTCTCTTGGCTACGCTCTTGAAATTAGGTAACTGTAGTTTGCTTTAGATTTTATATCGAAAAGGGAAGTTTTATCGTCAAAATCATTTTTTGGGGGTGTTTAAACTAATTTTAATTCAAAACCCCGTTAGCTACGCTTATAGAATTTGGTGACTGTAGTTTGCTTTAGAATAAAATTGAAGAGAGAGGATGTCAACCTCAAAACTCTCTGTATGGGGGTATTTAAACTCAAAACCATCAGGAGGGGTTTTAAACTTTAAAAAAAAGCCCTCTGGAGGAGAAAGGTTTTAAGTTAAAACCCCCTTGGCTTAGCCAGGCTCATAGAATTTTGAGTGTGTAAATTGCTCTTTTTTTTATTGAATAGGTATTTTTTAGCTTCAAATCCAGCTGAAGATGGGTTTAAACTCAAAACCCCTTTCGCTACGCTCATAGAATTTTAAGTGTGTAGTTTGCTTTTTTAAATTGAAGAGGTGGTTTTTAGCTCTAAACCGCACTGGAGGGGAGGGGGAGTAAACACAAATCCGCTTTGGGCTACGCTCATAAAATCTGGTAACTGATGTATGGATAATCTTATATTGAAGAGGGGTTATTATAGTAAATTTCGGAGGGGCTTTTAAAATCAAAATCTTCCTTAGCTATGCTCTTGGATAGGGGGTTTTAAACTCAAAATTCCCTTGGCTGCGCTGGGGCAAATGATGGTTTAGTATTAAAATCTCACCTAAAGTAAACAGAATCAAAGCAAAAAATCAGTCATTAAATTCCGATCCCCTTCTGCGGGGAGGGGGGGATTTAATTACGGAGGGAGTAAGTTAAACCCCAATCCCCCCCAGCTACGCCCATCTGTCTATAGATAGATAGATAGATAGATAGATAGATAGATAGATAGATAGATAGATAGATAGATAGATAGATAGATAGATAGATAGATAGATAGATAGATAGATAGATAGATAGATAGATAGAGATTTAGTTATTTTTTATTTATATTTATATATCCCTATCGCTCTTTCTCCCTCTCTCTCCCAAACTCCTTCCCTCTCTCTCTCTCTTTCTCTCTCTCGCTCTCTCTTTGCCTATCTCTAAAGCCTTTCCCCCCTCTTATTACTCATGTTTTATTTTTTATTTTACTTATTTTTTTTATTTACACCATTTTATTGCTACTCGGTATCTTGCAATCACCTGAGTCTCTGAGCCTAGGATGATCTAGCCAAGGTCTCTAGCTGGGCCACAAGTCTAAGCAAGCTATGTAATGTAAATTACTCAGCTCCTAATAAGTTACATCAGTTATGGACAGAGTGTCTTTTTCATAGGATGTTACCATGATCGTTGTTTGAATGCATTAAAAAAAAAAGATGTACGATTTGAATTCGTAGAGGGATCAAGCATCCTCAAGCTTCTACACTAACCACTGTGCGAGCGAAGTTCTTATGAAAATTGAAGGTTTCATAGCTATCTATTGTTAGTTTCAAACTTTGAAGACACGACCTAAATCTCTACCCAAAGTATAAAGGGGATTAATTCCACTTATACTGCCACATCACTCAATTACAATTTCTTTCCTTTATTCGATACCAAACAAAATGATTGATTACCAATAGTTATTCAACTAATATATTAAAGTTTTAAACTGATTCTTGTTTTGTCAGGTGCAATAAATAATTGTGCAAAATTTCAAATTGATCCTAGATTGGGTCTGGGAGAAATTACTGTAACAAAAACTGTACCAGAGTTTAAAAAAAAAAGGTTTCTAAAAATGAACTTACAATAAAATTAGCAACCAAAACGATTTCTTCTTGCCACATAAGGTAAACCAAAAATAATCCAGTAACTAATCAAGTGATATTTCTGAAACTTTAGTAAAAAATGTGTAAGCTAATGAGAACAATAGAATAAATGAGTAACTTTGTCATGAAAAAAACACACACGATTCTTAATGATAGCCTGCACTTATTAAATCACTGTTACGTCAGATCGGAACGAATTAAGACTAAAAACTAAAAAAAAAGATTTAAAAACTCCTTTATCCCACTATCGGTTAGAGTGTTACAAGATCAGCTGTCGTCGTCGAGAAGTACATAGAAGTCTAATTCATAAAGCGCTGGTTGTGAGTGTGCATGTGTTTCATGTGTGAATGTTGTTCGTATCTGCTTGTATATTGTTATTGTTGCAGTGGTTACGCTGAGGTGGTCAGTTGTGGTCAAACTGAATTTCCATTGGACCAATAGAAATGTTCGAACATAGAAACGTTTTCCTATAGAGAATACTGCAGTAAGATTGAATGGATTCTTACAGACCAGTTCAAAGTGTAATTAATTAGATCTCTTCTACTACTAACACTAATAGATGTCTTCCTACAATGGTTGCATGAATCGAATGGACCTCATTCCCCAATAGTATATAAACAACATTGAGCCACGTGCTTCCCTAGTTCTTCTATACCACTTACGACCTAATTTAAATCAAAAAATGGTTATCACGTGACAGTTTTTTTTATTCGTTAACTTATCACTGGATATGAAGTGAACGTTCGTTTTGGTGAATGAGGTCACTTGACGCTGTGATTTCAACGCACGCATTAGGACGCGGCGTTGGTTGGGTGTTCGAGGTAGGGTACATATATATTTCTCTTGATCGAACACCGACCCATTGCAGCTGAGAGATGTTCGAATACCGAGGTACCAGTGTCTTCACCTTCACCTATCCCTTAGTCTCTTGGGCCGTTGGGGCACCACACACTATTTGTTGACGTCTTTCTCCATTCTTGTCTGTCTTAAGCCTTGAATAGAACCTCTTTCAATGGCAGGCCTGTCCATTCTTTTATGTTGTCTTCCCATCACTTTCTCTGTCTGCCTCTTCTTCTTTTTCCTGGTACTGTTCCCTGAAGGAGGGTCTGTGCAAACACCGAAGACCTTGTAATATGGCTATAGAGTTTTAGTTTCCGCTTTTTTTTTCGCCTTTGAAAGATGCCTGGGGGGGGGGGGGGTAGGATTCTCCCATCCACCTCTGTTAGTAAGGGGACTTTACTCTCAACTTCTTTACAGGTTCTAATAAATGTTTTAGGGTTGTAAAAAACTTCCAAACCGTGAGATCTGGAGTTCCAAACCCGATGAAGAAGGTTATTTTTAGACATTAATTTTGTTAAAGTTATGGTGGTCGGTATTTAAGTAACTACAAGTCACTTTTTAACCGTGGGCATAGAAACAGATTTTACATTATTTGCCCTAGAGGTCATAAGGCCGGAAAGGAAATCTACTCATTTTAATCATGTTTTAAGATTGAGTCGTCACATCCCATACTTACACTGTCATCAGTAAACACAGGCACCTTCAGACCGCGTTGCTTAACATTGTTTATATCCACCTTCTATTCTACTGTCTATTTTTATTACTCTTTGTTATGACTGTCTATTTAGGTGCTGACAATGAAGAGCGAAGCTCTGGGTCTCTTAACATAAAAATATAAACACAGGAATGTGTCAATCAATATATTACTTTATTTCTAGTTTGCTATAATGATAGACTCCGTGTCCTCTGTGTATGAATACTCACAAGTTGCGATTGTCAGTCTGCTATTCAAGGCTATTCATAATCGTTAAATATGGGCCAGGGGATTTGAAACAAAAACTCACACCTGCGTGTATATATTTAAAAACGAAAAAAAAAATATGGGGGATCGGTTATTATTTTACAAGTATCGAACGTGCCCTAAGAAATAAGGATTATTACGTCCTACCCAAGCCTCCTTAGAAAACGTCAGCGGATGGCGGCGAACATAGTTCGAACTAGGGAAAATATTACGATAGTCCGAAACATAAAAGTCTACCACAGGACCAGGCATCCATCCATTGAGTTGTCGTCGTGATGAACGCATAGTGTTTAGAATCTGACAGAAAAATGTACACTGCCTTATCTTTATTATGTCTTAAAGACCGTGAAACTTGATCTATACCAAAGCTGTTTACTTTCTGAGGTGATTGTGATTCAATTATTTTTACAAAGCTTGTATCAACTCACTCTGTCTGTCTGTCTGTCTGGTAAAAAGTGTGTACCAGTTATCTCTCCCACACCCATTCTCGGATTAAGCTGAATATTTGCGCAATTATTCATTGACACAGACAAGTCATGAATCGATTAAAAAAAAGGAACCAATTAGACAATTAATTATAGGTAATTAATTATTTTGTTTAGTAGCAACAAGGGAAACTAATACTTCAGTTTCCACAGGTACGGCTAAATATGTTGGGTTTAGTCCCCTTAAATAATTGTTAGCACTATTTCTCCCTCACGCGTTCCCCGATCAAGTTGATACTTTACACAATTATTTAGTGAATGTAACAAAACAAGAATCATAAACAAAAGTACTCAATTAGTTCATTACTTATTGGTAATTAATTATTTTGTTTGATATCAAATAACGGAAATAACTTGTACATTATTGGTAGATATGGCTTTAAGGACGGAGTTCTTCCCCTTTACACAAGCGTTGTTTTTTTTCTTTAAAGATTAGTTATATTTTGTTTGTTTATTTCTTGAAGCCACATCTCTGGTCCTGTACAGGCGCACATTGAACAAAAATAGTTACATCTATGTAGTTGTTTTAAGTAAGAATTTAAACTAGGACTGTCTGGCCTGACATGCCCTTGGCTTCCTGACCGAGGGATCTCGGGTTCCAATCTTGGTGTAGACTGGGGTTTTGAACTTCGAGATTTTTAGGACGTTCCTAAGTCTATCCAACTCTGTTTGGTACCTGACTTTTTTGGGGAAATCTGGGAAAGTTAAGGCGGTTGACAGTTGTGCTGGCCAGATGACACCTTTGCTTTAAAAATAGATAATTGTTACATCGTTTGCCCTGTAGATCGCAAGATCTGAAATGAACTACTCTGACTTGCTAGAAGTGCTTTCTTATTGGTCCCTATATCCTCGGACGATCTCCTTTTTTGAAGTAACGTCTGTATTGTATAAAAAGAGAAGATAACACTTGAGTAGAGTTTTCCTTTCAAAGTTACTTCCCCCTTCTTCTGTTACGTATTATTTTCTCAGCTATACGCGTTCCACATTACAAACATTTCCTTTCAGGACTTCTAACTGATCAACAGATTAGCCCCAGGAGATCCATGTACATTATTTTACAAGTAACTTCTGTAACTCAGTCAGCTACTTTGACTTTTTTATTTGCTGACATTGACTCTCATTACTAAATAAATCTATCTAAACTAGTTCTCTTTCATGTAAAACGTGACACTGGGGGGTTAGCATGATACATTTAAAACACAGTCGTCTCGTCTTTGTTTACACTTAAGATTTATTTAAGATTCGTTATATTTTATTAAAACAATATAATATAGTGCTACAAAGTCGAAACAGGTTAGAACATGGTTAGAACTAAATTGACAGTGCTCCAAAGTGCTCAAAATGATCTCATTTCTTCTAAAATGTAGCTTATCAACACAATTCCAATATTCAGTACACTAGAAACACCCAAACAGCTAGTTATAGCTATCCGGTATAGATGTGAATCCAAAATGGGTAACTTTTGCAAAATAATTCGATAATCCCATCTAATATATAAAGCACAATGTAAGGAGTATGTATGTATGTATGTATGTATATATGTATGTATGTGTGTATGTCTATTCTAAGAGCATTCTATGGCCTCCTTCAGTCACTAAGCGACTATGGATCATCTCATGGAAATGAGATGAATGCCTGGGCATTAGCTGTGGTCGGAACGATGTCGCCCACATATCAGTTCCCCCCTCTCCACGCAGCTGATGTATCCAAAGGAATGGCAGTGTCGATACAGTTTGGGGTCAAGGGCGTCGCAGGTTCTGCCAGAGTGTAGCACTGGGTGCTGCAAACTGTCTTAGGGTCACCAGCTCCAAGGTTGACTCACAAAGCCTTTCCCATGATTGGGTATAGCTGCAAGGCAACAGAGGTTTGAGTAACTGGCGCCTTAACCAGTAAGCTTCGGGCAGGAGGGGCTCGTTAGCCATGGCTGGCTACTCACTTAGAACAGGGGTTCTCAACCTGTGGGTCGCGACCCCTTGAGGGGTCGATTGACGCTTTGTCAGGGGTCGCCTAAGACCATCGAAAATATGGATTGTATTTAGTGTATTCTTCTATTGCTGTGTATTTTATGGGGGGGGGGGTGTAAAAAGGGGTGGCCGAGCTTAAAAGGTTGAGAACCGCTGACTTAGAAGAAGGAAAACTCTGTATGTAAGTATGTATGTATGTATGTATGTATGTATGTATATATGTATATATGTATGTATATATGTATGTATGTATGTATGTATGTATGTATGTATGTATGTATGTCCCGAATAGAAATTCAAACCGTTTGACAAATCTTGATAACATTTGGCATGAATGTTCCTTAGATCAAGGCAAAGACCCTAGTGTCCGTTAAATGTCTCTTCCACAACAAGATAGCCTGAAAATAAACAAAAATAAAAGACCTAAATATATCTATTGAAGAACGAAACTTCTTAACTAATCGGGTAAACCCGCTTTCACAGTATTTTATATTAGCTATGTGAGAGGACGTGGCTCTAGATCAGAGATACACAAACTAAGGCCCGCGGGCCATATCTGCCTAGTAATAAAATAATTATAAAATACAAGATTCTTAAAGATGCGTCAACTTTGACTTGATTCATGTTGTGTTGAAGGCATTTAGTTTACTTCAAATTTTTTTTTATAGTTTTTAACGTTAATTAATGACGTAATCATTTAACCCTTACAGCGAGGCCGTCTAAGTCTAACGAAGGTCACGGTAGAAGCCATTGTAATATCCATCGCGTGCAAATCAATTCCCACAATTCTGTGAAGAGTTAATAGTAGAGGTAATATAGTAGCATTCTAATTAATTAGATTGACTAAATTACATACACACACCTCCACACTCACTTACACACAGTGACACACACTTGTGCTTACACACACACACTTACACAAATTTACAGACACTTAAACACACTTACATAATTACACACAATTACACTTATTAACAACCACACGCACACTTACAGACAATTGCACACAAACGTACACACACCTACACACACACAGTTACACCGGCACACACATGCTTTCACACATTTACACACATAAAAACCCGCCACAGGAAATATTCAGGTCAATCAGTGCTCCTTGACTTAGGTAGGCCGATATTCCCAGACAAATATTTGATTAAGTATATTGTTTGTAGAATTTCAACTGTGTTCACTTTTAATGAAGTCAGTTTGTCTTAGTCACTAAATCTTTCTTCACTACACTAAAAGTCAATTCACGATGCTCCTTCACCAAAACCCAAAGTTATTTATTTTCTTGTGCTCCTAATCTGAAACGTCATTAGTCTGTGCGGTGATGTCACTGTTTCTATTCTAATTTGTATCCAGATGTAGAACATGTCAATACATTGTGTAATTGCTATTTAACATGTCAAGACAGAAGTCGAAACCGCCAAGCAGTATATCTAAGCACACTTCAAGTTTAGTTCTACTTTACTGCATACTTCTGAGTGTACTTCGTAATTTTAATTGTACTTACTACTTCTACGTTTCATTCTAACTTCTAAGTGCACTTCATACCGCTAAGTGTACTTCGTAATTTTACGTGTATTTCGTAGTTCTGAGTGTACTTTGTAATTCTACATGTACCTCTGGGCGTATTCTTAGTTCTAAATGTAGGCCTACCTGTTAATTTAGAGTGTATAATAGGCATAGCGTAGCCGAGATGCGGTTTTAGAGTTGATCTCCCCTTCCAACATAGAATATTCCCCCCTCCCCCCAGAAATAATTTATACGATAATTTGTATCCAACCAATCGTTGGGCTCTATTGATATAGTAAATCTACGTAAGTCAATCATTTACCTGAGAAATACTAAAGCCAACCTACAAATTCTATAACTGTGAGCAAGGAAGGTTGAAGTTACTCCCTCCTAAAATAAAACAGATAAAAGTCACTGGGTTCCATTATTAAGTAAATCTACAGGAATTAATGCAACAACCTGAGAAAACCTAAAGCAAACTATAGTCATCCAATGTTATAGGTGTAGCCGAGGTATTGAAGTTTTAACTTTCCGGCCGAAGAAAATAGTTTGCCTGTTACCAATCTATCAAAGTGCTTTAATACACTTAGCCAAGTTGTTATTTGACTTGTTTGTTGTTGTTAGAAGTAGAGAAAAGTAATTGAGCTGCAGACACCTCAGAAAATGCATTATTCAATCTCTGAATAAAAAAAAACCCTCTTGGTTAAAGGGCTCCACAATATCCTCAAGATGAACGGATATTTACTGCTATTCCTCTGACTTTCAAAATAAATTAATCTAGGGTACAAAAAACTTGCATAAAAAAATGAACTGACTAGATGAAATGAGCATTTATTATATGAATAAAAATATATTTATATATGATGCATATGTGAGCAGGTAGGAGGCGCTGAGTGAGAGGACCTATTCTCTGCTCAAGATTAAATTTTTAACAGTAGGCAGATGTTAGCGCTACTGGGCGGGTTTCATCTGTGACACCTCAGTCTACGACCGAGGGGCTAGAGTCGCCTAAGTAACCAGACATACTAAACTATACTTACTTCAACTAAATGAAAGCACCAACGAAACTTTACTTGAAATTAAATAAGACAAAATGAAACTTTATTTACATATACAAAAAAAAAAAATCAAAAATAAAATATAATATATACACTAACCACTACAACTGAACCCAGCAACTAACTAAAACCCTCTAAACCTACGCCACTACAAACACCAACAAACTAACCAAACCAACTATCTGACACAAACTGATAAAACCAACTATCTAACTAAATCACTACAACTACTACACTACACCTAGATCTACACTAACAGTTAAAACAATAACACCTTAGTACCTTACTGTTCACTAAGAACAGACTAAGCCACTAGGTCTAAGCCGACTAAGGCGACACTACAGAAACAAAATAGCACTAGAATCTAGATCTACAGCAGCAGCTTAAAGCAGCAATATTAGATACAGCAGCATGTATTTCAGCAGAGTAATAGCAGTTAAAACAGCAGTAATAATAGCTGGCCGTCCCAGGTACAGAATAATAAAAATGATTAAATAATCATATGCCAGATCACTAAGATCATCAACTGTCACACAGACAGCGATATACTTTACTGATCGCTGGTCAACTGTACAGGATGTAGCATGGGTTTAACTATTCATACTACCCGCCCTAACCCATATAAAAATATGCGGAAGTACAATTATAAAATCTGACACTAACCTATAAAAATAAAATATATAAAAATAGATCTAACCTATACAACAAAAATACATATAAAAATAGCTCTGGGAGCGCAAGCTCACACATACGCGTGCGTATGCAAAGAAAAAATATTTATTCCACCTCAACCCCAGCCCCCCCCCCCCCCCCCAAAAAAAAAAAATTTCCCATGATTTTGAAGTTGCTTGTCACTTCAGCGTGAACTTTATATTTGTAACATCTTGAAACATCTTGTAACTTGTAACATCTGAAGCGCATAGACAAAGTCTTCAGTTCTTTTTTATTTAAAGTACATATTAAAGTGTATACGATTAGCCATATGCTTGGACAAAGTTGTAAAAATACTCCTTCTTCCATAGTGCCGTTAGAGCAAAGAATGGGTTGCCTGAATCAGCCAGGAAAAGCCAACGACTTGTCAGAGTTTAAGTCATCGATTAACTAGATTGACACAGGGACAGGCGTAGCACATAATCATCTTTTTTTTTTTTTGAAGTAACGTCAGTATGTTATAAGATAAGCCTTATGCTACTACAAGTTGATAAGTCAGCTATTGGATTGAAAAAGTTAAAAAGTGACACATTTTTAAAGGAAACGTACAAATACTATGAGCTCTATAAGATATTTTAGAATGTCCGTGATCAATCGATAACATTTAGAACAAGATATAATCAACTAGAAAGTATAGGAACATTTATATAGGCTACATCAAGAAATATACATGGAGTCAGCAACTCCCAGGGCTGAGACAAACTAGGAACATGGCATGTTTGTAAATTTAAAAAAAAAGCCAGACAGAGAAGTAGACAGACTTAAACACATTCATAATATAGACTAAAAGAAAGGCAGACAGAAAGATAGACAGACTTAGACATATCTTTAACGGCTTCATGAAGAAAGCCAGAAAGACAGATATATCTATAAGGGCTACATGAAGAAAGCCAGACAGACTTAGACTTATCTATAAGGGCTACATGAAGAAAGCCAGACAGACTTAGACTTATCTGAAAGGGCTACATGAAGAAAGCCAGACAGACTTAGACTTATCTGAAAGGGCTACATGAAGAAAGCCAGACATAAAGCCAGACAGACTTAGACTTATCTGAAAGGGCTACATGAAGAAAGCCAGACAGACTTAGACTTATCTGAAAGGGCTACATGAAGAAAGCCAGACAGACTTAGACTTATCTGAAAGGGCTACATGAAGAAAGCCAGACAGACTTAGACTTATCTGAAAGGGCTACATGAAGAAAGCCAGACATAAAGCCAGACAGACTTAGACTTATCTGAAAGGGCTACATGAAGAAAGCCAGACATAAAGCCAGACAGACTTAGACTTATCTGAAAGGGCTACATGAAGAAAACCAGACATAAAGCCTGACAGACTTAGACTTATCTGAAAGGGCTACATGAAGAAAGCCAGACATAAAGCCTGACAGACTTAGACTTATCTACAAGGGCTACATGAAGAAAGCCAGACATAAAGCCAGACAGACTTAGACTTATCTGAAAGGGCTACATGAAGAAAGCCAGACATAAAGCCAGACAGACTTAGACTTATCTATAAGAGCTACATGAAGAAAGCCAGACATAAAGCTAGACAGACTTAGACTTATCTATATGGGCTACATGAAGAAAGCCAGACCGAGATACAGACCAATACATTTATCTCAACTGTGAGAGAAAAAAAAATGATCAAAGTAAATAAAAGCAGAACCTAAACATAGAGCCGGACCAGGGCCTCCTTTTTTTGGAACCGGCCTTGCTATGATGATCGGACAACTCTTGAAGTCTGAGCGTTGTAAAGTAACACCGTCTTAAGTTTGGTCCAGTTCCATCTGAGTTTGTCATAACAGTTGGCTAGACACCAAGTCCATGTAAATCACACACTGGTTCCCATACGACGTCTGGAACTTTTAATCTTTCTGCTAGAAACTAATCATCTGTAGGGGACAATAATAACGCCCCAACAGAAAGGTGATAAAAGGTTGCCAGATTATTTCTAGATTCTCGCCATTTTTTAAGATATTTTTGTTTTAATATCAACATTTTTTTCAGTTATTTTATTTTTATACTGTTTTTTTTATTACGCATATTGATTTCCTTTTCAGTTCGAAAAGTTGAATCTGATTTTGATTTGTTGAAGTGATGATTGTTCTTTTTTTCCTTTACATGTTGTGCGTTCCTGAATGTTCAACGCTGTGACTGAATGTTCAACGCTGTGACTGAATGTTCAACGCTGTGACTGAGTGGTTACTTCACTTAAGAAGATACAGACGTAAATTCACGTACATTTAGTGCAGTGGCGTAGCTAGGGTGGGGAAAGGGGGGGGGTCCAAATTTGAAAGTACCTACAGGCCACAACTAGAGTGGTTCTCCCAAAGGAGTGCCCTAATTTTTTTTACACTTTATATATTAAATATTACGCCCCTGCCTTGTAATTTTGCTATAGAGTCAAAACTACTAGTCAGCATTGATCTAGAATTTCTAAAAGATGGTATAGACACTTTTGCTGCACAGAAAGCACGACGTGAGGAGAAATGAATTGAGATGTGCCATTTGTTCTACTCATAGACTGTATAATTGGAATTTAGACTTACATATTTATTAAGTACATATTTTACTTATATTCTGTACCAATTAGAATTTAGACATATAATTATTAAGTACATAATCTTATGTCATGATGTCGAAAGTCAGAATGCACAGGCCCCTAAAAAGGTCAATCTCCGGATCCCCAAAGCCAAGCTACGCAATTGACCTATTGACACTAATAAAGTAAGCAGATTAGTTTTTCCAACTATTGTACAGTATAGTTGTAAAGTTTAGAACGCTGAGATATAGTTGGTACAATATTTAAAGTAAATTAACATTTGCACACAAAATATTTCAGCTATAAAGACTTACGTTAAATGATCCGGATATATGCTGCGTGTGTGCGTTTATATATAGGGTTAAGGAATAACTCTTTCTCTCCTAATTAACGATACCATCGTTGATTTGAAACCATTAAATTAAATTAATTTTTGGTTTTAGAAAGTATAATTTGTGTTATATAAAAAGAGCATGCATTCTCATATAATTATATACCAAAAATAACGTTTTCTGATTATAAACAAAAATGTTATTGAAATATAATCATAACAGGTTAGAATGTACAAATGTGAAAAATAAATAATTCATTCATAACGTGGAAAAAGAATTACGGAGATAAAGAGTTAAAGGGCGTTAGAGTTTGAGTTTCAAAAAAAGTCTCACGTTTCCCAATCAAAAGGTCTGGATTCGCTAGAGATTGAAATAATAAATCCACAGTAAAAGTATTTAGAAGCACAGTAAACAACTGACTCCAAATTTGATCCTTCACCCCTTTTTATGCTTTTCCATCTAAGAAACTATCTAGAAAGCGTGTAATCTAGAATCTAGAATTTCGGTCTGTTAAAGACCCCTATTTGTAACAGTTAACAAAATGTGTGACGATTTCTGTTTATTTATTACTTGGTAATGCTTCTTATATTAATTATTGATCAAACAGAATCTTCATGCCTGAGTTCATACGAATGATTTGATAATACACTCAAGAAACATCTGTGTTCTCTTTGAACTTCTTTAATAAACGTCTTCAAATTACACATATGAGACAATAAGTCAATTCTCAATTCAATAACCTGACTTAAATATCTTCATTAAATAATACTACAGCTTTAACTGATATAACTAATTACTGAAATAACTTTATGATACTAATTCGATTAAAGTAACTTCATCTACTGGACCAGCAAACATTTAAACATAAGACCGTTACTATAAAAAAAATTGTTGCAATGTGAGGACCGTTACGATGACTAACTTTCCCCGAATTTATTCTTTTCTAAATCGTACTTTCCAGAATCATAGAAACTTTTCCCCTAAATATTTTATTAACTGTGACCTTTTAGAAGCTGACGTATGCTAATTTTTCCCTTAACCTCTTTCTCTGATTGGATGACTATAATTCACGTGTTTACTCTGCTCATCTATGACCTGACCTGGGCTTCTAGAAGCTGGTCGAATTAGGTCACAGTTTCGACTCGTGACAAATGCTTGCCATATTATAATTATGACCTAACAACTTTCCGCTGAATACGAGACACACAAATTTAATAGAAATGGGAAGTCATTGGAAATGCGACTGTGGTAAATAAAAATGACGATATGAAATGATTGATAGCATTCCAAATCTATTTTAACTATTATAAATCTAGCTCACATTATGATGAAATGTCGCAAAAAAAAAAAAAAAGATTAAGCTCAAGACAGTTTAAATAATAACATGCATGCAAGCCCTAGTCACGTGACTCGATGGCAGTTTACGATCGAAACATCGGAAATGATGTGAGAGACATCAAAATGTATGATGATGTTCAAATAATATTTTTTCATCCTATAGTGTGAATACATCTAGTCACGTCTGCGTCTAGGAAAATGGGAATCCACAATGAAAACTAACCCGATTCTCGTCTGCTGTGGCTGTGAATAAGATGGCTGCACTACTTCCGTTATCGTGGCAGAATGCTTTCTAAACTTAATTTGGTTTTTATTAACAATTTGAAACGTCGAGCTGATAATGAAATAATGTCGTGGCTTTTATAATAATAATAATAATAATAATCTTTATTATCCATAAGAATATTTGTCTTACAATTTGTGCATTACACCAAACAAAACATTATAACTATAGAAAACTAAAATATAGATTTACACCAGACTCACTCATACTTCACATGCGAAAAGTTTATATTAGATAGTTTCTATTTAATAATTTGATTGCCAGCGGAACAAAAGAGTGCGTCTGTTTGTCTTTGCTATCGGTGTCTAGTATCTTTTTTGTGATGGTAAAATCACAAAATCCTGACGCAAAGGGTGATTTTTTATTTTTTTATCTCCATTCTGGAGATTTTTGTTCCTTCTCTCTCTTGATCAGGCGTTCTGTAAACACTGCTCATCAAACAACAAATCAACATAAGAACTTGACAATAGGATTTCCAAATAATCTGGTTCTTTAATAATGAGTAAATAAAACAACTAAAATGACACAATTGGCAACACAATCAACTGACTACAAATGCTACACTGTACATCACCGTGACTTACTTGACTTGTGCACTCCCAGGGGAGCATAGGGCCGCAACCACACCTCTCCACCGAACTCGGTTCTGAGCAGCTTTCTTCATCTGCTCCCATCTGTCATTCCAGTACCCTCAGCTTCACTGATGACTGACCTCTTCCAGGTTTGCTTGGGTCTGCCCACTTTCCTCTTTCCTTGTGGGTTCCAGTGAAATGCCTGCCTTGCAACATTGGTAACTGGTTTTCGCAGGGTGTGTCCTATCCATCTCCATTTTCGTTTTGTGATGTCTTGGGCTATGGGCTTTTGTCTAGTTCATCACCGTACTGCCGTACTAAACCTTATTGTCTCTATCTCTGGACTCGTACGTTCCACTTGAGGACTCCGCCAGGATCGACTTCATGGCCGACTAACAGTCCCGGTCTCCTCGCTGTCCTGTCTTGAACTGCACTGCCTTACACACTCTGTCTCTGGTTCACAAAGGCTTCTCATCACATGACCATAACACGGGTCATATTCACGTGCAAAGTTCAACTTCATACCTGTACTGTCCCTTGTCCATCGACATAGCACGTTAAACTGTATTACTGGCTTGTGTCACATATGTCAGCTGATCGTACACAGTGTCACAGTCTCGGTTGACATTGCCTGTTCTATGTTCACCTCGGGTCATGTCACAGTCTCGGTTGACATTGCCTGTTCTATGTTCACCTCGGCTCATGAGGGTGACAGACACGTGACACTCCTGATATAGAAACAGGAAGTAAGAATGACTAAATTGACTCTTAGTAGTAGTAACCTTAAGGGTCGAGAGAATGGTCACTAACGGACAGTAGTATCTTTTGGTCACTTGTAGAGAGAAGTAACTTTTAAGCAGTCGAAGTCAGTAGCATTTTTGGTCCGTTGCGGACAGTAGGAACTTAAGTTGAAAGAGTAGTCACTTGAAGTCAGTAAGACAGTACACGTATTTTTTTATAGTTATTTTGTATTTGGAGCTGGATACATATTATTACTGTTTATTGTTACCCTCTGGGATGCGGACGTTACTTGTAGTCTATTCTGGAGAACTTAACATGTTGGATATATTTGATACCGATGTTATGTGGATGTGATTATGTTTCTTATTGGATTATGTAACCACCAAGAAGTGCATTATTATTATTTAAATAAACTTTATATTTTGTCTGCTAAAGGGGACTTATGTCAATCTGTAAAATCTATGTTTGTCAGGTGGTGACTGGACTTACGTACCCAGTTAACCCTATAGCGCCGCCAATATGGTGACAACTATATGAATGTTTAGTTCCATATTTTAAAAAAAATATTTACAATTAGAGATTTTTGTCCAATGCCGGTACTATTTTTATGGTCTTTATTTATTAAAAAAAAAAAGATATTTTCGCATTTATTTAAACTTTAACTATTGTTTCCCAATAGTTTCACTATAGTGTGTTTTAGATATAGAATTGCATCCAAATAGTCAGAACTATATATATGTCTATGGTCAGAACAAATCATGTTAATTAAAAAAATAAAACATGAACAAAGTCTAACCTAGTAAACTCAAAATGTCTCCAATGTGAGTACATTTCACTTGCCTACAAAACAAGCACAAATATGTTTCACTTGCCTCTATAACAAGCCTCTAAGTCTAAATCGTTTTCCTTGTTTCTAATCATTTCTTCGATGGAATCTGGTCCACACGCCGTAAATCTTCACTGTTCATTCATACAAGTGTGGACTGTGAATTCTGCAGGGGCCCAGAGCTAGTAAAGAACAAAGGACTATTTTTTCCCCTGCTAATACTTTATTTCCCTCACAGTACAACTATTGTCTTGTCCACACACCAATGTATTAACTGCTATCGCTAGGTCAATAAAGGGGAGATAAACTCGTCACTTCAGAAAGAAAAAATGAAGCATTTTGGAGAATTCTCAAAATTATGAGCTTAAACTTTAAAGTAACGTTTCTTTAAATAGTGGAGATTATCATGCTAAAATGATTCAAGTATCTACTCCTTGTTTGATTTGTACGTTTATTTCACAACTACACCAAGTAAATATACACAATATTTCAAATATATGCTCAATTTGGTAAAATTTTTGATGTGACAATAGTAAAGTTTATATTCACAAATCAATATTGTAACTAGAGATGGGATGACCCCTATGGTTAGAAGACGGGCAAATGACCCTGAATGTATATTATGCCACCTTGAAAATGCTGATAACGAAAAACACATGTATTTGGAATGTCCATTATTCCTTCAAGTTAGAAGTACTGTAATGGACCTATTGGAAGCAAACTGTGGCAATTATGTAAATGTTAACTTGTCTATTATTTTAAACAAGCTGCCAAAACTAAAAAAATAAAATGATACATAACTTTAACTTGATTATTGTTTCCGAATACAGGAATCTTGTTTGGGCTACCTGGCTCAAATGTCTACATAATAATAAGGTGCTTGATCCTAATCACTTGGAATTAACATTTAGAAAAATAATGGACTTTAGGGTAGAGAATTATCTAGTTTGATTTTCATATACCTGTATAATGCTCATGTAGTTTTTCAGAAATAGGGTGTTGGGGGTCAGGGATATCTGATATTGTGTTGATTGTTCTGGAGTAGAGTATACTTGTATCATTTTTCTGTCTTTAGGGGGTTCATTGGTTAGGTAGTATGTCTTTGATATTAAATAATATTTCTATTACTGTTATTATATTTTTAGGTTAATCACTTTTCAATTGTTTATGATTTAATACTTGTGAATTATGGTAACTTACAAATAAAAACATATTAAAAAAAAAAAAAAAAAAAAAGCCCACAAAAGAGGCAAGATGGCCCATAAAAGAGGCATATAAAGCCCAAAAAAGAGGCAAAGAAAAGAGGCATAAAGCCCAAGGATTCCTATGATGATAAAGCTAAAACTGAATAGCGCAAATTCTGAGGTTTCCTTTAAAAAAAAAAAAAAAAGAGATGGGAAACGAACCGAACTCGAACCGAACCCGAACTTTGAAACTTCTTGTTACGAACCGAACGAACCCTCCTTATCTTATCCGAACTAATTGTGCAATTTGTACATCCTTTTTTTTTATTTTTGGTTTAAAAAAAATAAAAAATTACTTAAATATTTTATTTAAATTCTAATGATTCCATTATACTTTGAAAACTTGGGAAAGGGGGGGGGGGCATTTTGAAAACTTTAAAAAGAAAAAAAAAAAGCGGCGCGCTGGGGTTCCCATGGGTTTTTCCGTATGTGCCGACTCCCCCCTGACCTTGAACTTTCGCGGGCTGTTTGCAATATTGGTTTTGAGTAGAATTGGCGCCCTCTAATTAGATCTAGATCTAGACTCCCTAGTAAGTAGAAAGTCAACATTAAAATATTGTCACTTTTATTTGAGATGGCTGTTAGTTGAGAGTAGAATATTTTTTGCTGATTATAGAGTGTAGATATAAATCTAGATTAAGTTCATTTGTGTTCTAGTTTAAAATACATTTTAATTATCTTCTATTTAGTGATTTATTTTTACAAAATTGTGAAGTATTCCATATTGGAATATAATCAGTGGCGTAGCATGGGTGAGGGAGGAGGGGGAGAAATGGAAAATTTGTGTTTTTTACAATATTCAATATTACGCAAAATGCCCCTCCCGGACTCCCAAATGATGAAAAATTCCTAGCAACGCCCCTGAATATTTTTACTATTATTTTGTTTTGCATTATTGATCATCAGTATTTTTAATGTAGCGTTTCTCAAACTTTGGGTCCTCCCCCGTGGGTGGGGATGGCGAGTACCTTGAATTGGGGGATGGGGAGACGCAACTTCCTGACAAAAAGGGGTGTCATAGAGTGTGTGTGTGGTGTCTGGTGGCGATAAGAAGAGGTTAAGCGACTGATTTGTGTTTATGCATTGAGTATGATGAAATTAGCGTAATGCAAATGTGAAACAGCAGACAATCTTGAGACCTAGATTTCGTTTAAATATCAGTATATTTCATTAATATTACATCTCTATCAAAAGTTAAATATGTGAATATTGTAATAACAGTTAGGCTATATTGAGTTGTTCACGTAAGAACTTTATATTAAAGTTTATTAAGTTTATATGTTATTATAAGGCTTGTCTTCGAGTCCGAAGATTAGTGAGGAATGTTTTTCCAATGGCTGCGCAGTCACAGATGTGACCTACATATTTTGCCACATCCAAGGCAAGCATAACCACTGTCTGCAGGTGGTCCATTTAGTTTTTCTTTTCGCGTCTGCGTTTGTCCTCGGCAGCGGATTTTCTTTTGGTCTCAAATGTGTATCCCGCGGCCTTCGGGAGTGAACTCCAACTGACTCGTTCTGAGGCCGCATCTAACTAGGTGCTCTCTTCTATGTCAGCTAAGAAAAGTTGACTCCTAAGCTGGTCTTTGAAGCGTTTCCGTGGGGCGCCTCTGTTATGGCGGCCACCTTTTAGCTCACAAAAAAAAAAATAAGACTGTCTTTGGCATACGTTCGTCTCCCATACGGGATACGTGCCCTGCCCAGCGTAACTGACGGACCATAAGAAGTTTTATTTTCAGTTTAACTTATCTGAATATTAGTATAATTACATGTTTAAAAATTAAAATATATTAAGTAGGAGATGTCATTTTATCTTCTAATAAGACCTTGTCAACTGTAAACTGCTTTTTGCGAGGCGCGTATGCACAATATGGGTCAAAACGTTTTGAAGAAAACATTTTAAAACATCTCCGCTATTGAGATTCTTCTGCATTTTTTGTCTCAGAATAGTCGAATTTCTTCCGTATATTGCAATTTATTATAGTGACGACTTATGTGTGAAAAAAAAAATCCTCGATAGAGACGTCTTTACACGAAGAATATTTGTTTTTTTTATTATGATGAATAGTGCGTTCTGAAAGAAAGCACATCGATATTAGCCTTTTAAAAAATATCTCTTCTTACTAAGAGAAAAAGGTTAGAATACGCTTAGCGCCGAGTCATGCCCAGAATTAAACCACTTGCCGACTTGAGCAAAAACCTGCCGCATCTTTAATTCTATCTCCGTTAGGAAATTTTTACAATGCTTAAAATGTATGTAGGCAACATTATTTTGGAAAAAAGTATTGCCCATAGGCCTATTATATGTGCAAAGTATTTGTTTTATGTAAAAATTAAACTTAAATTGTTTTATCGGATAAATTGTATTAAATCTTATAACTTAATTTTGCTATTACATAATTTCATAACATCGAACCGAGCCGAACCCGAACTTTAGACCTGAACGAACCGAACCGAACTATACTCGTCATCGAACCGAACCGAACTCGAACTTAAATCTGACCGAACCGAACCCGAACTTTAAAAGTTGGGTTCGATTCCCATCTCTAATTGTAACCTACTTTGCATCGATCTTTAATCTCAACTCTTTGTACTCAGGACTAACAATAATGCATTTCTACTATTGGAAATACTTTTTATCAATTGTTTTTGTTTAGCGCAACTATCATGCTTATAATATGCCCAGTGCGCTATGATCCAATGACAATTGTGGACCAGCTGTTGGTGGCGGGTGCCTTTCGTAATGCCTTTTCAAAGTAATTTTTTTTAAGTTGCTTTAGAACTTTAGACTCTATTCGAACTCGTGACATGCTTGCCACTACGCTATTTAGGTGCTTATTCTTCTTCTTCCTCTGGCCAGCCTTATTGCTGCTGAGCCCATGAGCTCCTTTGCAGACTGTGCCAATGAAAAAAAGTGTGATGTTTTCTTCAGTTGTTCAGCACTGCCGTACAGGGTGTTGATTATGTTGGGCTGTAGTGGAAGTAGGGTCTGCTTAAGGTGAATTTAGGTGCTTATAAAATAGAAGGTCTTATATTCTATAGTAACTTAGTAAGTATAGTTTTTTTTTAGCGATTGACCTAATTTTCTATATTCAAGGCTTATCTCCCCTTAGCTTAGTACATTTTCAATGTAAAACAAAATTAGTTGATTACCACGAATGGATTAACTGATAAGTTAATGTCTAAATTTCTAAATTAATGTCTAAATTTCTCCAAACAAGCAATAGAAAAAATAATACTCTTTAAAAACAAAGCTTATCTAATGGAAAGAACCGTACAATGAATAATTATGCAAAGTTTCAACTTGATCCAAGGATGAGAAATGGCAGGAAAAACATGTTCAAACTTTTTACCAGACTGAAAGAGTGAACTGATATAAGCTTTCTAAAAATAACGTTTGAGAAGCCATGATCTCCACAATTCTAACTCTAGAATTTAATCACTTTCAGAGTCTACGTCATAGTTTACTCTTTTTACTTTGCCCCATCCACTTGCCCATCATGATTGCGTGAGTCTGTAATGGAATATTTGGATATCATTTTGTCAAAGACGTAGCTAGGAATTCGCCATCATTTAGGGACCCGTGGGGGGGGGGGGGGCTTGACCTCTTTGGGGGCCCTGCATGTTGCGTATATTTAATATTTAATGTAAAAAACACTCATTCAATTTTTCCACTCACCTCCTCCCCCCCCCACCCTAGCTACGCCACTGCACTTTATCGTCCTCATTGTTCTTGTATCACTATGTTAAATGTACTAAGGAGACTTCATTGCTGCCCCTAAACCAAACTCTGAGCCGCTCCTTTTTATGACACTCCCAATGATAAAGGCCAATAAAAACGTGACTTCCAAAGAAAAAAAAATTACTAGCTTTGCCTCTAGAGAGGCATCAGGAAAATATAAAGATTCTATTACTTAGTATAACAATGAAAAATATTTTGGCTTTTATGAACAAGTAAACAGTTGTGCCCTTATGTTTTATAATTTAAGAATAAGTAAAAAAAAACTTAAAAAACAAAGCTTATATTAAGTGTAATTATATTGTTGTAACTGAACTGTGGTGTTGGTCAGTGAAGCCCTATGTGTAATCAACCGACACATGCGACACAGGTCTGTAAACTTAAAAAGGACTCCGCGTAGGTCAACTCCAAGAAACACAAAACTAAAGGATTTTTTTTTTTTACTTTCAGGCTTTGAATGAGAGTTTGACCCTTCACAAAACAATTAGATCAATTAGATACTCATTATAAGACATCAGTTAGGCCAGGCTTACATCTAACTTCACATTCATTTTCACCTATCCCTTGGTCTGCTGGACCTTTGGGGCACCACACAAGATCTGTCAACCTTCTTTCTCCATTCTTCTCTGTCATTTGCTTTTGATAGAATTTCATTATGATATTCTTTCTGAAAATATTGAAAACTGCCTTTTTACGTGCCTGGGTGGACCACTTCTGATAGAATTTAATACCGATATTCTTTTGAAAATATTGAAACCTGTCTTTTTTCCTGTCTGGGTGGACCACTTCGGGAGATGATTTTGAGTTTGTGTTTCCACACAAACTGTCTTTGTAACCTTGTCTAATTATATTTTTAATGTTTATTTCATTTGTTTGTAATTGCGTGTGTGCGGAAGGTCTCCACATTGACCTGTGACCACTGACGTGGTAACGAACTATTGGTCTAAACTGCCCCCAAGTTGCGACGTTGCAGGTCGAAGTTCATGCCTTTTACACGATTGGTCTCTGTAGCGGTATGAGGTTGTAAGTGTGTGTCCGTGATTAAAGTGGTAGTTGCTTATTATGAGCTTGCTAAGAGCTATTATATTTGTGTCAGTAAATCTGAGCGCATCTATCGTAACACGCTAAAGCAAAAATAATAGTATAGCTGACTGATTCCTATTTCGTGCTTATATTTATAATACAATGTCCACTTAATGACCACTGATAATCTACTCTATTCATAATATATACTAATATTCCGTATTTTTTGTATACTTTATTTAGTGACCACCTGGGAATAATATAAAGATAACTAGCTGATCTTTTGCGAACAGATTAAACACGCGATGAGAATATAAAATATTAACAATATGTTACTATCCAGTAAACGATTTGTCTGTAAACGATTTGTCGTGTGAACGATTTGTCGTGAACCAACTGTCGGTTGAAAAAGTTGTCGGTGAACAAGTTGTCTATGAGCAAGTTGTCGGTGAGAGATATGTCGGGTGAACGAATTGTCGAGTGAACGAAAAGTCGTGAACGATTTGTCGGTGAACGAAATGTCAGTGAACGAATTGTCGTGGAACCATTCTGTATAACGATCTAACAGAAGGCAGGAGAGCCGCTGGTCGCCCACTTTTATGTTATACAGATGTATGCAAACGCGAAATGAAGCTCTTCAAAATCGACACTAGCAACTGGGAAGAGGTGGCACTGGATAGATCCACTTGGAGAGGAGAGCATAAAGGAAGGGTTCCAGATTGCATACACAACAGAAGTAGAAAGATGGGTGAAAATGCCTGGTGATTACAGATGCCCAACCAGTGACCGCAGCTGTGTATCAAGGATTGGCCTCTTTAGTCACACAAGAAGATGCAAAGGGAAAAATACATTTCTCGAGAAGTACAAAATGCCACAGAACAAAAAATCGTTCTTACTTCCTTTAGTCAAAGTATAAATTGTACTTATTTTCTTTAGCCAAAGTATAAATAGTCCGTACTGCCCATAGCTAAAGTATAAATTGCTTGTAAGGTGTAAGTGAGATATCATCACAGTAAACCAAAATAAGAGACCTGGACCACTTCACTCCAATTCCCTCCTCTGGTTGAATACATCAACTAAGCAGATGGTTAAAGCATACAAAGTCAACACTGGCCGTATTAGATTCTGCGACGAGGGAGATAATCAGAGATTGAATAGAAATGATAGATGGACGGTATCAGAATGTTGGTAGCAAGCCATGTTTCACTTTGACCCCTGGTCTGGTCACGTGATTTAGACGTAACTTTTGTCTTCTTTTGTTTGTTTCTTTCACATTTTCCTTTTCTATAACATGAGTTAACATAAAACTTGAAACTTTACACAAGTTTGCTATGGAAGTGGAAAATGTAATGACTTCTTTAGGAACACATGTTATCTAATATTGGAGAGTGCTGATTTAAATTGGAATATATAATAATTAATATAAGGCAGGACCGGCCCTAACAATTGCGGGGCCCCTTTGCGAAACGGATTGCGAGGAGTCCAGTCTTACTTGTATTACTTCTTCCGGCACTGTAAGCCATGTGTCACTTTCAGATGATGAAGTTACCCAGAGAATACCAAAAGATGATAAAAACGCAGTCGATAAGAAGTCTTATAATCTACATGTCTTGCTTCAGTCGGCGCCTTCGATAGGCTTCAATCAATTAAAACTTCTAAGAGAGAGAAATCACAAATTAAGTTAAATAACTTCTAAGAGAGAGAAGTCACAAACTAAGTTAAATAACTTCTAAGAGAGAGAAGTCACAAACTAAGTTAAATACTAATCGATAATAAAACTAAATTAAATACTAATCGATAATAAAACTAATTTAAATACTAATCGATAATAAAATAAAATTAAATTCTAATCGATAATAAAACTTAATTAAATACTAATGGATAATAAAACTAAATTAAATACTAATCGATAATAAAACTTAATTAAATACTAATGGATAATAAAACTAAAATAATTACTAATTGATAATGAAACCAACATCGTTTTTTTTTTTAAGTCAGAAGACGTCAAACACTTTATTATGTCAAACATTTACAAAACACAAATGTTTTTGAAAGCATATATATTTGTTGAGAATTGTATCACAGGTTACTAAGGATATTTAACATATGATAAACAATGTGCATACAAAAATATATTCATTTCATGTTTCTAAAAAAAAATAACGATTACTCCATGTATTTTGTTATTTTATTTCAATAGTTAGTGAGCAATCACCCAAAAACATTAATGCATGCATTTTTTACATTTTTAATTATGCTCTGTATGTTCATGCGCATATTGTGTGTGTGTGTGTGATAATACTTGTAATCATATACTCATTAAATTATTTTTTTTAATAATGTCAATAAATTTACATATTTAAACATAATACTATTGTTATCTCAGTTTAAATGGTTTTAAAATAACATTTTTCTAAATAAAAGTTTATTACGAAATTAGTTTTGAAAAATATAAGTAAGGGGCATTAATTCACTTTTCACATTTAATGTGATAAATAACAGTTGACCTTTGTTCTACTTCAATCCTATTTTTTTTTTATTCTAGAACTTTCTGGGCCACACAATGATTTGTTATAAAGCCAATCATTTTATTATCTATTATATTTTTAAACCATTTTTATAATTCATTCTTAAAGAAAAACATATATAAGAAATTTATTAAAACCCAATGTTAAGCATTGTTACTTGTAAGAGTAAAACATTATCAAACATATTTTAACCTGTACACAAAATTATCCGTTGTTGGTATCTATAGAATTCTTTACTTCTTCTATACACATGCCTGACAGTGTCTATTTTTTTGGCTATATTGATATTGAATATTTAATCTATTAGTCCCTAAAGCACACAATATCTTACTGTGTAAGTTAGGATAATAATAATCTTAATGGTCACAGGAGATTAGTGTAGTGGGGATTGAGATGCAGGTAGGTCATAGTTCAAAGAGCTAAAATTTGTAGAAACACTTTTAATTTATAGACAAATTCTATATACAATAAACATTTTGTAAATAAGAAACAATTGTAAACACTGATTTATTTTGTCTCTTAAAAAAATACTTTTTAAAACATTCCTGATATATTTGTATATATATATATATATATATATACACAAGCTGTGGTATATGACAAAAAAAGTCTTGTTATAAATCTACTGAATGTGTTTACATAAAGTTGATGGAGAGAGGTTATCACAAAAATAAAACAATTAGCATAGCGCTAATAAAACAAACAAATGAAATATCTGACGAGGTCTGAAATCAAACAGAAGACACTTTATATGATGAGTCTGAAATCAAACAGAATACACTATATGACGAGGTCTCAAATCAAACAGAAGACTTAATATTCTGTCTTGATCTAACATAAGCATGATTTGCCTAGAAAGATGTTTTAGTTGGAACATGAAAAGGTTTACTGGGACATGAGGAGCTTTACTTTGTACTTGAGACATTTTCCTTGAGTCGTGAAAATGTTTTGCTCATGGAGGCCTTTTTCAACATGGTGATAAACCTGGGCTTACTAACCACACTGTATTCACTGGACAGGGCCTCAAACATTAGATTCAGTACAGTGTTTTCCAAGATCTGTTCCAGGACATTACCAACTTCAGGTTGCCTGAGGAAAGAAAATACAGATTTAGTTTTTGTGGCAAGTCTTATTTTAGTTGTAGCTGTTGCTCAATTCACAAACATAAAGCATATTTTCTGTGACCTTTGACTTCTGGTTGGGATTGCCAAAAAGTAGCCTTCAGCTCCTGCCTTTCGATGCTCTTTTTCTACATAAGACCTTGTCAACATACCACATTAACATTGATCCTCATTTATTAATGCTTATGTAAATACATAGGTATTATACAGAAAGCAACTAATACTAATTGAAGGCTTTCTTATCTTATCTTATCTTATATAATACAGACGTTACTTCAAAAAAGAAGATGATTACCTCCTACGTGTCATGCATTCAGTCATGCATATTAACCAATGACTTAAATTCTGCCAAGTCACTGGTTTTCCTGGCTAGCTCAAGCAATCCCTTTCATGCCCTAATAGCACTAGGGAAGAAGGAGTATTTGTAAAAATTTGTCCTAGCATATGGGACGAGGAAAGTGCCTTTATCTTTGTGTCTTTCAGAGTATTTTATTAAATTTTGTTTTTATATTTGAACATTATGGTTCAGTGTTTTATGTATAATTGCTACTTTACTTTTGAGTCTTCTGTCCTGAAGGCTTTCTAAATTTAGTGATTTTACTAAAGGTGTCACTCTAGTCAAATGTGAATATTAGTTTGTTATGAATCTCACTGCTCTATTTTGTGTCTGTTCCAGTTTCTTAATGTTTTCTTGAGTTGAGAGGTCCCAAACGGAGGATGCATATTCTATTATTGGCCTAACCAAGGTTAAATAACATTTTAGTTTTATGTTCTTATTTGATTTATAGAAATTTCTTTTAATAAACCCTAATGCTTTTTTTGATTTTTTTTATAGTTTCATCAATAAGTGGATTCCATGACAGTTTTCATTTATTTTAACACCTAGGTATTTAGCATTTTTAGACTGTGTTACTGGTTTGCCATGAATAAGATAAGTGGAATTAATTTGTTTTAGTTTTTTTGTTACTCTTAACAACTGACATTTTTCTGGGTGGAAAGACATGCTTCAATTTGATTTGCATTTCTGTAATTCATCTAATTCTCTTTGTAAAATATCTGTGTCTTGTGTTGTTTTTATTGTTCTATATATTTTGCAATCATCTGCAAATAATCTAACTTTTGTTCCTGAAGTAATGCAATTTGGTAAATCATTTATGTAAATTAAGAATAGTAGTGGACCTAAGACTGTTCCTTGAGGTACACCTGAGTTTACTGTTATCGGTGTTGATTTAGAGCCATTTATTATTATAGTTTGTTTTCTCCCTATCAGAAAATCTTTAATCCACTGATGCAATGGACCATTAATGCTGAAATATTTTAATTTTTTAAGCAAACTATGATGGTTAACTTTGTCAAAAGCCTTGGAAAAATCTAGTAAGATATTATCTAAACTATTATTATTATCTAAACTATTATCTAAACCTTTTGAAAAATCATCAATTAGTCCTATTAGTTGTGTTTCACATGATCTATATTTCCTAAAGCCATGTTGGTATGGGGTGAGGACATTATGTTTGTCTAAGTGGTTTATGATGTTGCTACATATTATGTGTTCTATGATTTTACATGTGATGCTGGTAAGTGATACTGGTCTGTAGTTTCCTGGGTCAGATTTTTCTCCTTTTTTAAATAAGGGAGTGACATTAGCTTCTTTCCAGTCCTTTGGTACTCTGCCCTGGTTAAGCGATGCCTGAAAGAGTATTTTGAACTCTGGGGCTAGCTCATTGCTTAGTTCTTTGAGTAATCTAGCTGGAATACCATCAGGTCCAGAAGCTTTATTTGGTTTGGTGTTGGCTAATAGTTTTTGGATTCCATTTTCTTGTACTACTATATCTTCTATCTTGTCTACTTGGTTCAAATTAAGTAATATGTCTTTGTCTCCTGGGGCTGAGAATGCTGATGCAAAGTATTTGTTTAGGATGTTTGCTTTAGTTTCATTATCATTATGTATTATGTTATGTTCATCTTTTAATGACGCTATGCCTGTTGTTTCCATTTTCTTAGACTTAATGTATGACCATAGGTTTTTGTTGTTATCTTTAGATATTACATTGTTTATGTATTCACTCTGCAGCTGTCTGCTTACTTTTTGGGTTAGGTGTTTAATTTTTATATACTTTTTGTTAACTCTTTTTGCCTTAGTTTCTTTAAATTTTCTATATAGGTTTTTCTTCTGTTTACAAAGCTTCTTTAGTCTATTATTAAATCAGCATTTATTTATTTTGTTTGATGAGTATTTAGTTGGTATATGATTTTCTATAATGCTTTTAAGATGGTTTTTAATGAAATTCCAGAGGTCATCGACTGGTTGGTTAATGTCTTTTTCTAATAAGAATGTTTGTTGAAAGTTTAATGCAGCTTGGTGTAGTTGTGTTAGGTTGCATTTATTCCAGAGTAAGATTTTTCTCTTGGGTTTTGTTTTGTATTTCTCCAAAGATGCTTGCTCTCCATCATGGACATATGGTGGGACTACAAACAGCAATGTCCTTGCTAACGCCGGTGTGGACAGTAGAGACTTCTTATGGTATGATAGTTATGCTAGTCAGAGCACATATTCCATATGGTGGATTAATGTATGTCAAAAGCAGTCTTTTTTGGTGGTCAACCTAACAGAGGTGTTCCATGGAGGTGCTTTAAAGACCAACCTAGATGCCAACTAACTTGCCTTAACTGACAGAGAGCACCTGGTGTCAGTTGGCTTCAGAATGAGACATGTGCAGGTCACTTACAAAGGCCACAGTATACATATTTGAGACCAAAAGAAAATCTGCTGAGGACAGACATACATGGCAAAAAGAAAATCTAAATTGACCATGATAAAGCCTGCGCTAGATGTTGAAAAATAGGTAGGTCACAGCTGGGGCTGCATAGGCATGGGAAATTCATCATTAATCTTCGGACTTAAAGACAAGCCTAATAATTACAAATACTATTAAATTTTGTAAGCTAAATAGAGTAAGGCAAGTTTAAATTTTAAATGGCTTTATTCTCCCCCACATAGCACTATAGAGCTGAATAGGATCAATGATATAATACACCCTGGGAACTTGCAGAATTCTGTTTTAACAGGTCTGGGAAACTACCAGCTTGTATGTTGATGGGTGTGTGTATTGAGCTGAATGAGTTTCAAACATGACTTTTGGAAGAAAAGAAAGGATTTAAGCATCTCAAGCACTCAGTCCCATGGAATTTGATGATGATTTTAAATTTGGATTGACAATCTTACTTTTCAACAAAGAACAGTCAAGTAGCAGCTTACAATTTTCATCAAAGCGAGAACAAAATTTTTTCCTTTAACCCTTAAAGTGCTGAGCTGTTTTACAATGAGTGCCTAAACAATGGAGGCTAAACTACCACACGCGCCTTAAGGGTTAAGCAATCCCCATATTTCTCCCCATATTTCTCCCCTTCCATGCTACAAACCTTTTAATGTCTTGCTCAGTTTCTCCATCTTTCATCAAGGCTTCATCACTACCTACATTGGACTTTGAATGTCTCTGAGTACCACTTAATGTGCTTAGTGCATCCAACTGCAAAAAAAAATAAAAAATACTTAAATGAAAAGAAAGGATAATATAAGATAGGATAAATAAAGATATAAATATAAAATTTCTTAATGTCTGGCTAAATGCCCAGTGCACTTTTGCTCTCTATGCTACTATAGCATAATCAGTGCACTCTTCTTCTCTATGCTACTATAGCATAATCAGTGCATTCTTCTTCTCTATGTTACTACAGCATAATCAGTGCATTCTTCTTCTCTATGCTACTATAGCATAATCAGTGCACTCTTCTTCTCTATGCTACTATTGCATAATCAGTGCACTCTTCTTCTCTATGTTACTATAGCATAATCAGTGCACTCTTCTTCTCTATGTTACTATAGCATAATCAGTGCACTCTTCTTCTCTATGCTACTATAGCATAATCAGTGCACTCTTCTTCTCTATGTTACTATAGCATAATCAGTGCACTCTTCTTCTCTATGCTACTATAGCATAATCAGTGTTCTCTGGTCTTCTTAAACATGCTCAGATATCTTGTCTCTTGTTCAATCTTATTGAGGGACAAGTAGGATAGTTATATCTGGACAAGGTGTCTGGGCTGATTTTAGCTTGAGTTATATCTGGACAAGGTGTCTGGGCTGCCTTTAGCTTGAGTTATATCAGGACAAGTTGTCTGGGCTGCCTTTAGCTTGAGTTAAATCTTTAATTAAAATGTACAACTTGAGTTTGGCAGAGAAGTGGTTAGGGCCATTCAGACATATGCCTAATGCAGTTTCTAATATTATGAGTAATTTACTATATATGGTAACAAGAGCCTCAAAATGTTTTTGTCTTTTTTTTTTCATAAATATAATTACATTTTTGAAACAATGTGCCAGTATGACTGTAGGCATAGTGTTAGCAAACACCTGTGCACCCAGAGATAGAGGAGGGACTTGGCAGGTCCTGTGAAAGTTGACCTATGGGTGGTAAACTAATCCCATTATGTATCAGTTATCAGTTGGTGTCTCATGTGTGTAAAAATCATATGACACAAAATGAAACATTATCTTGATCAAACATTCTGAAACTTTCTTATACAGTTGTAATTAAAAAGAATTACATACTTTTAAAAACACAACATAATGTTCATTTTTCTGGTGAAAAAAAATGGTGAATCAAATACAGCAAAATAATGGACTGTCCTGACCAGGGCATGAAATATGGACCCTCCAATTCAACAACTCCGTCTAACTGCAATACAGGACAAGGTGAACAAACAAATCAATCAGCCAGACTGCCCTAATAGAAAGCATAACAGCTACTGGTGCAAAGCTTTGCTGTCAAAATGGGTGAGACATTCTGACTGAAAACCAAACTAAACAAATGTCTGAGAAATAAACTTACTTGCACACCATCTGGAAAATCTAACTTTCCCATGTCAAACTCTGATTCTGGTAATATAGTTGTTCTAGAACTTATGAAATAGTCTGGGTACTGTCAACAATAATGATATATTTTTATATTAACTAGTATGAAATAATAACAAGTTCTATATTTGGACTTAATCATATAAAGAAAACAAAAAATAAATGATTGAAGCTGGAGGATATTTTTAACTTCTCTTCAAATCATGAACAAAACACATTAATAAAAGTCATTGTACTTCACAAAATATTAAGGCACGTGTATATCTCACTAAAACAAAGTTTTTGTGGAGACTGAGTGGTAAAGGCATTGACTTCCAAACCAAGGGGTCTAAAATTTGAATCCTGTTGAAAACTAGGATTTTGAACTTCAGGACTTTAAGAATGTCCCTCAGTCCATCAAACTGTACTGAGTAGCTGACATATGTTGGGCAAGTCAAGGCCATTGATGTTGTGCTGGCAACTGGACACCCTGTTGACCATCAACCAGAAAACAGATGAACTTTACATCATCTACCCCCCCCCCCCATAGATCCCAAGGTTTGAAAGGGGTACATATTTACTTTTTAAAAACTTCTTATTTAAGTCTTGCACTGATCCATCTAAAACTAGATCAAGTTCTTGGTTTAGAATAAAAAAAACTCTTGTGTTAACATGTACTATATACTTTTAAACTATACAAAGCAATAAAAGTTCATGAAGTTTAACATGATATGTTCTTCTTGAGATTTAAAAAAAACAACATAAAGTTAAGTTGTTATAGGTCTTCAGTCAATGCATTAAGTTTAGATAGGTGGGCTGATGGAGGTCCATCCTGCAAGATTTAACATAAAGTTAAGTTGTTATAGGTCTTCAGTCAATGCATTAAGTTTAGATAGGCTGGCTGATGGAGATTCATCCTGCAAGATTTAACTTAAAGTTAAGTGATAAAATATCAACTTTATGTGTTTTGTTTTTGTTGTTGTTTTGCTTTGATACATCAACCAAAGACTGGCTGGTCGTGTGGTATGCACTTTGGGACTGTTGTTTTTAATGATCCTGGGTTTGAAACCTGCCTGCTTCTATCCTGAGAGATGTTTGGGCTAAGCTGTAATAATTTTCAATTCTTCACCCAAAAATATGTAAAACAAAAAAAAGATAACTTGTATGAACTGCAGAAAATAAAATAAAAAGATGGAATCAATTTTGCAGGTTTGTTAAGCTGATAACAGAATGATGGAATAAAATAGTCAGTAGTGATGCCCTAACTATGTCTATGAGATGTGAGATAACTTACACTACTGTCTTGTCTAGAACTAACTTTCTGCTCTGAACTTTTGTCTACGTTGTAATCTTTGAACTGACAGAAGTATGGGATGGGCTCTTGCATCACATCCTTAATAGCATCAATGAAGTAACTATCTTCAAGCAAGGCACTGGTGATGAGAACATGGACAAAATAAGAATTAATACTAGGTTTATTAATACAAGCCTGTTTAAAGGGAGGAGATGCCTTACATGGCAGAAAGCTTAGCTACAATCATGATTGTAGATCTGAGATTTTTTACACATGATTTAAGGATGTTCCTAGTGAATTCTTACATCTGTAAGCTAAATGTCACTGTGTTGAGCTCAACAAATTCATGACCAAAATGTAATTGGCTTTTGAAAACAAACATTGGGCTCCACAACCATTGTCATGTATTCAGATAACAAAATTGTGCTCTTCACCAATCAGGAAGGAGAAACTTCCCTGTATTGTTCTGTGGTATGCACTCCAGACAGTACTAAAACATTATAATCTTCATTTCTGAATGTCAGAAAACATGCAGGTCAGTAGATCTCTATACTGATATAGTGAGACAAGTCAGTAGATTTTTATACTAGTGAAACAAGTCAATAGATCATTATACTGGTGAAACAAGTCAGTAGATCAATATACTAGTGAAACAAGATCAATATACTACTATGAACTCTGTTTTAAATGTAAAATGTTTTACATCTTTTGAATGTTCCTTCAGACTTAAGATACCGGTAGTCTAATCTTAGTCCAAACCTCCCACAGAAAAATGACTGTGTGACAGTGATGGGCATGGTATGAACCCTTGACCACTGAGATGACCAAATGATAGTCCAGTGGGCATATCACACAACTATTTACTGAAGAGATCATTTCTTAAAATCTTTAATTCTATGTGTGCTTTCTGATTGTATTATTGGTTAAGTGTCAAGACTTTCTACATAAGCGTTGTTATGTTCACACTATCAATTACACTTTTGGTCTCCCAAAGTAACATAACGTTTGCAGGTTTGGAGGTGCTTCTATAGTATTATATTGAAGAAACAGTGCTGAATACCATTCTTTGGGAGCTTAGCATCTTCAAACACAATGCAATGAAATAATTACTCCAGTGATGAACCAAATTTAAATAAAACATAAAAATCATACAAATCATACACATCATACAAATCATACAAATCATAAAAGTTGTAGAATAACTTGACAGACAAAAAATTATTGTCAAAGCACAGTGAATAACAAATAATTATTGATCCAAAATGATCTATGACTCATTTTCCTTTTATTGTCTCCCAAAAAGACTTTTCGAGATGAATATGTCATTCTTTACCCTTAGTTAGAACTTTAGTTTATTTGGCAACTCACTTATTTATTTACTAAAATATCTCCTCAAAGATGGAATCACCTAAGCTTTTAATTGAACAAAAACAAAAATTGACCCATATTCTGGTAGCTGCTATGTGCATTACAGCATGACAGTAAGATATTTATTATACTTTGGTTATTGTTTTTTTTTCAGTCATAGAAACATAAACATCACAACCTAGCCTCATCATCTCAGCTTTAGCCTTCATACAGACCTCAAATGAATATCATAACACATGTTCTGGAAAATGAAAATTAAAACTAACAACAAAGCCTTCCCTTGTAGAATGTTACCAGAAAATGCTGCCCACTTGAATAAGAGATTCAATAAAGACACTAGCCTGAGAACACTCCTTTAAAAGAAACTGTATAGAGAACAGCCTGATCTGCAAGTATCAGGGCAGTACAGCTCATATATAATACTGGTTATCTGAGCCCTCCAACTAAATAATGAGAACAAAGGACTGGAACAACTTACCGAAGGCAGCTGCCAAGGATGCTAGCAATAATATTTCCTTCAGACTTGGAACAATTCAGTTCTGTAGGTGCTAAAAACTGCCTTTTTCTTTGATTTTCAAGGCTCAATGTTCCATCAATAAAGAAGTTCTTATATTCTTTAGGAAAATTAGTCTGAAAAAAAAAATCACAATGAGATAATATCTTGATAAACAAATACAAACATAATTTTCAAGAATTGGGTGTAATGAAAGAATGATAGAAACTTTGATAACATACTTTCAAAGTAAAAGAATATGGATTTTTAAGGAAAAATGTATAGGTTCTACATACCAATTCTGGTAGCAAATATGTCATTGTGAATTTTGAAAGCTCCATCGAAGAAAGAAATGCTTCTAACAAAAGCATTTCAAAAAACAAATATATAAAATCTAAATATTGAATTGAGTTTAAAACCAACACTGTTATAGCTGGTCTTATCAGACTATACCAAACTCAACACCGTTAAACCTTGTCTTATAAAACTTTATCAAACTCATTTTGTTTTTAATGTAACAAATGTTTAAAATAATTTTTGGAGAAAATCTTTTCATTCTAATTGACCTGGACTGAGATGAACACACAAAAAAAATGACATAACTATACTTCATCATCAACTAAATCCAATTACAATGTAAAAGCCATATCAATAGCATACAGAAAAACTGTCCCTCAATTGTGACTTTAATACACAGATTGAAACAAAAGGCTTCAACACTGTATTATAAAGCACATTGTGATCTCATTTTTACTATGTTCTTTTGGGCAGTTGATGCCAGTGGTCTTTTTGAGACATGTATTTCTAGTAGTAAATCTGTATTATTCTGTACAGTGTTACCCATTGAGATGCGGACGTCATTTGTAATCTACTCTGGAGAGTTTAACATATTGAATATATTTGATACCGCTGTTATGCGGATAGGATTGTTTATTCTTGAGTTGTATCACTAACAAGGAGTGCAGTATTATTATTATTTTTGTCAAATAAACTTTATATTTGTCTGCTGAAACAGACTTAAGTCAATATGTAGTATCTATGTTTGTCACATGTCAAGAGTAATCCAGTAAGCAAGAACCCAGAAGTCTATGCATTCGCGACACACTAATAGTAACCAGCCTCACGTGTAATATTATAATACTAGGTCAACGCACAATAGAACCTTTTACAGATAGTGCTTATATTAAAGTGGATAATGCTCTAGAAAACCTAATTATATTTTTGTTTATAGTAAAAGCATAATTACTATATATCTATCAGAATGACTTTTGCAAACAATCAACAAGAAATTAATTATATGTTGTATTAGTAAATTAGTTAACTTGCTTGGAATTCTTGGGTGTCGTGTGTCCGAGCTGTGATCCCCAGATGCAGAAGTGATGGTTTTATTGGCTCTGGCTTTTGCCATAAGTTAGCCAGTTTTTTCTGGTGCCGCCTTTCAGCAATTCTTTTTTCATCTTCTGTTAACTGGCGTATTGGTGGAAGTGTCTGAAGAAATGACATACAAAATTACATTTCCCTTAACCCTTAACATGCTTATGTAATTAGTTCATTAACTTGTTTATGGACACATTCACAATGCTTGTATAACTTAGGCCCAGATGACAGTGTAGTCAACATAGTTTTATTTCATTAGTCTTTCCTTCACTGTTTAAGAGTACTCCTGTTGAATGTTTGCTTATTCAATGCAAGGATAGGTTTAGGAACAGGCATAGTTTCAAATTTTAGTCTTTTATCAACCAATGAGAAGCAAGACAGTAAAAGAAAATATTTGTCACTTTCAAAAACAATAGGTTCTGAGTCTTGAGATCAAGCTGTGACTTGCAAACCTAGTCACATACAGCCCACACATCTTCTACAGTGGGTACAGTTTTCTTTGTATCAACTCCACCTGCTTTTAAAATAAACTACAAGGGATGTAAGACTTCCAGAGTTTAAACCAGTGCTACTTTTTTTTTTAAAGTTAGTTTTTTTAGAATATTATTGTGTTGAATAAAAAAGTAAAAGTAATCTATGGGGCAGATGATGAGCTTAATGAGGGTGTCATGTGGCAAGCACAATGACAAACCACCTTTCTTTTCCCTAACTAATGTCAGGTACCCATTCGAGTAATCATGACTTAGGGGCACCCTAAAAGTCCCAAAATGGAAAATCCCAGTCTTAACCGAATTCAAACTCCTACCTACCTTAAACTTGCTCAGTTCACCATCAGTTGTTATAGGTCTTCCTTCAGCAAGTGCATTAAGTTTAGATAGGCGGGCTGATGGAGGTCCATCCTGCAAGATTTATGGGATATTTTTATGTACACACAGAGTTTCAATCATTATATTTGCTTTTTATAAACCAGGGGAAATACGCAGGACTAGAAGCAGCCACTGTGCCTTAAAAGCTTGTATAATGTGACTTTATTGTTTGTCATTTTTCAATGAAGACACACTTTTATGTCACATTGACTGATTCGAGAACAAAAAAATTATCTGGCTTCTATTTCCAGGTTTGTAATAAATGATTCAAAACCAGAAGCTATTTCCTTGCCATAAATAAATCAAACAGGATTTATTCAACAATTACAGACAGAAGCCACACAAATTGTCAAGAATGATTGGTAATTGTCTAGAGATTTGAGTGGAGGCTCTTGAAACTGTAGGCCAGCAAAATAAAAGCATGTTTGGGTGCGGTCCAAGCCTATTTCTATATGTTATATAATTTCAGTGTCTCTGGGCTCAGGACGCTCAGGCTAGAGATGAGGCCAAAGGCAAAGCACATCGGGGACTCCCACCACTTTTATTTTCCTGTACTACGCTAACCATGTGGGACTCACTAGTTATGAAATGATCCCTTGAGGAACAGTGTTTGGATTTATGACAGGGTTGTCGGAGCTTTCTTTTGATCCCTAACCTTTCAATGAACATTGTTCTTAGGAACTCCAACAGGAGTCTTATTTTGTTACTCTACTGGCCTAATCGTTTCCTCCTACTATTGTTTCCAGATGCAACTATGAGGCTGTGTAGCGCAGTCTGAGAGTCAGGATGATGACTTTGCTAAAGCTGCATATAAAAAACTAATGAATTGTATAAAATGAATGAAAGAATAATTAATGAATGTGTAATGTAATGAATGTACTATGTTTATGTGTTGGTTATGTGTTTACCACAATGTCAACAACGTGAGGAACTCTTCTGTCAGCATCCAGATCTTTTTCAGTTATAATGAATTCATTCATCTGGCGTTCTCTTTCAGCTTCCCAAGCAGACAGCTGGTTCTTATAGCAATTGTACTCATGGAGATCAGAAATCTGTTTGATGTTAAAATTTGTACAAATTAATTTCAAAATTTGAATGAATTACTATCCTGAAAATGCAAATTATTTTATTTCACTATCATGTGTGCCAAGATGTTTTTTGTAACACAATAAAACTTTTTTTTTTAAAATACTGAACACCTCTATAACTTCTTGAATAATATTGGACTATAGTAGCTCTGCAGAATATTTTCATACTTTTTTTTACATTGGCTAGGATTGGCTAGAATTATAGTTTTTTTTTTCCAATGTTTAAACTAAAATATAAAATTTTCTTCTATTTCTTTAATAATAATAAACACTATAGTGCAAAGGGTTATAAATTGCAAAAATCTCATAAGAGATAATATTTGTGAAAAAAGTGACAAATTTTATTAAATGTAATGTACTGTGCATATTTGTGTTTTTCAGAATAGTAAAAAACAATGTATATTTTTTAAAAGACAAAGACAAAAGTTATATACATATTATATGTTTTTATATTCTTGTCTTCTTTTTTTTTTACTCACTTCACAAATCAGATCTAGATCATAAAAACTTGGATTCCCTATTGCAGTGAAAGTAATCCTGCACAACTTGTGCTCATTGGGAGGGATCTCTCCTCTGATAGGGTGGATATTTAAAACCTACAGTACAATAAAGAATGAATTTACACAACCAGGAAAATCTAAAAAAAATTCAATACATCTTTCTCCTAATAATTTTTTTGTAATTTTTAAGTTAGCCATTTGTTTGTAAGAGAAAAAAAAACTTTAAATTTTTAAAAAGCAAGTTTGTTATTATTTTTTTAATGTACAAATAACATCACCACTTTACCCTGATATCCTCATATGATGTCACATGCCACTCAAAGAAAATAGAACTGTCCTTTGATTTATTGCTGATAAATACTAGCTGTCTGGCTTTTGATAACAGGGGAATATTACCAAAGGAAATTCTTTCTTTTGACAAAAAGCCAAGCTGTGGAATGATATATAATTTTTTAATTACCTTCCCTTACTTCAGCAGATAGTTGTATCAGGTTATTTGAAAATCAGAATGAATTGCAAAATTTCAAAACATTCTAATTTTGCATAGTTAAATATTCAAAATGATATAGCTTTGACTAAGTTTGTTAAAAGCCTGGCCACTCTCAACAAAACTAATCAGGATGACCATATCGTTTCGAAAGTTAAAACAATTTTGAAGAGCACTGCTGAAAATTTAAATTTTAAAATTTTCTTAAGCATTTAAACAGTGATATGGTTTAAGATTGTATATTTAATGAAAAAATAGTGCAGAACTGGATGTCCAGAGAAAATAGTTCTGGCTACTTCAAGCTTTAGGAAAAATGAACCAATCTCTTGCCTATGAAAATGATTGCAACCAAACATTTAATACTTCTGATTACACAGAGTATCACAACTAACATAAATGAAGCCATTGTCTGATGAGAGATTATTTAAATTCAATTTTCACTGTCTTTATATTTCTTTCTTGGCCACATCACAAGGTCCTCAGGGTTAGCAAAGGTCTTTCTTCAGGGAACAGTACCAGGAAAAAGAAGAAGAGGCAGAGAAAGTAATGAGAAGACAACATAAAAAAATAGATGGAAGGGATGGAGAAAGATGTGTGGTTCCTCAACAGTTCAAAAGACTACAGCAGGGTTTCTCAAAGTTTGAGTTATGCCCTTGCCAGACAAAAAAGGAGGAAGGGGTATAACTAGTCAATTTCTTTTTAAGGGAAGAAAAAAATTGGATTATCATTATCAACTTATGTTTGTATTATAACCAACTATAATGTCATTAGTAACAAAGTTTTAAAATGTTAATGCCTTAAGCAATAAACATTGTTTCATTCCCAAACCCCTTGTAAAATGTGTACCATTCTTGTTAGAGGCATCTGAAACAATATTGACTCAAAACATTTTGAAAACAACATTTTAAAACGTTTCCACTTCCACTTGCCTCAGAAGAAATGGGTGAAATGTTGGCTGTACTTAGTTATGGTGATGAAGTTTAAGCAACAAAACTAAGAAAAGGTCCTCAGCAAAATGACTTGCTTAGGACATCACATTCATAACATATTTTTTTTCTTTTTATTCCAAACTACAAAATACTAACATGAATGTGTGTAGGAGATAAAGCAATGCAGGGGAAAAGAGTTTATATTCATAATGCAGACTATGCAAAAAAAAAAGTAAATGAAAAAAATTCCAACCAAAACAAATGACTCATATAGACTTTCAAATACTTTGATATTTTGCTATAGAACTGAGAAGCTGAAGAATAGCTAGAGATTGTGTGTAGTGAGATCAGAGGATACTAAGTAATACTAGAATTCAGGTGCCAAAAGTAGGGGGGGGGGCTATAAAGTTGACTGTTCCGACATAACAGATACTAGGTTTGCGGGTCAAAAGAATGTATAGCTGAGGATTAAAATGCAGGGGGAAATGCAAAAACAGGGGAGATTCACCCAAACTACTATGCAGGAGCATTATGATGAGCAATATGTAAAAATAAAAATAAAGGGATTTTGCCAAAAAGCAGCACAGAGTTTATCTGTATCCATCAAATAAATACTTGGATATAGAACTGAGCTAAATAATAGTCTGGTATCATATCTAGGACTAATTGTATTTTTGGGAAGGGGGAGATATAGATAAGTGATATAGAATTCAGAAGGAAAAAGGTTTGTATGTAATGGATGTGAGGGGGGTGTTATAAATACAAAATAATTCACAGGCCAAACATATATATGGGTTAGTATTAAAATGTGTGCCATTCAAGTGGTCTTAGACTTTGCCTTAGACCCTGCCACACTGTTTGGTGCATAGAGCAACAAGCTCTCTCCACAGAGATCAGTCATAAGTGACTTCCAAAGCCTCTCCCCAACTGGTGCCCAAATAATTTCAGTATTTTGAGAATGTGAAATGCAATGTTCTGTTGGAAGTGCATTAAAAAAAATGTACAGTACACAGCCTGGGAACAAATCCAATGATGTACCCAGTATTAAATAAAAACAAGTTAGTGATCCGCATATTTTGCAAAGTTTAAAATTTAACTTTTCTTTTGGAAAAAAATATATAACTGAAATTTTTTAGTGTTGGATAAGGGAGCAATAAAGTTATAAACTGCTAGAACTTAGCACTTGACGTACCTGGCCAGGGACATGAGCTTTCTGAACAGCAGAGACGCCCAGCATTTTGGGATCATCTGAGAAGGGCATTGTGTCTCCCATAATCCTTTTGTCGTAGCCAATGCCCTTGAATGTGACAATGTTTGTATCACCGTTGTGAATGTATATTGGAATATCAATCTGAGAAGACATTAACCATAAAGACCACATAATAGTGAGCTGTGTCTTATTTATTGATAATCAAAAAATTATTATCATAGAATTAAATAACATCAGAACAATGATGAGACATCAAATAATTGAAAGACAAATCAGCTACATATCAAATGATTGATCAAATGAATTAGAGACAGTGGATAACTGAGAGACATATCAAATGATTGAGACATGAAATGATTGAGATATGAAATGATTAAGACAGGAAATGATTGAGAAACCTTCAATAATAATTTAACATTGTGAAACATAAATGATTGAGACATGAAATGATGGGACATGAAATGATTGAGAAACCTTTACAAATGAATTAAGAGCACTAACCATGTAAGTTTTGGCTTCCAGAGGAGAAAATCTCCATTCAACAAATCCAGTGCGTCCTGGTAAAATTTCCCCTGAGGGATTCAAGCACTCAAAAACTGGCTGGTCAAAGTTTTGCTGTTGATGAGAAAAAAAAATGAGTTGGCAACAAATAGATATTCAAATGTATATGTTATCCTACAAGATGCATAGTTCCCCTTTCAGACCATGCTTTCTATGGATAGATGATGTAAAGGTCATCTATTTCTGTGGCCCTTGGTTTACAAGGGTGTCATGTGGCCAGCACAATGACCAACCACCTTTACTTTTCCCCAACTCCAACTAATGCCAGGTACCCATTAGAACTGTGTTTAGTCAGAGGTGCCCTAAAGATCCCGAAATAAAAAATCCCAGTCTTCACCAGGATTTGAACTGGGGACCCTCCAGTTCAAAAGCTAAGCACTTTACCACTAGCCACTGTGCTTTCATAAGATGTATAACATTATCATAAAAAACTGTTAAGAGGAAATGAGAATATATATATATATATTATTGTTTTAACAAGAATGCATGTAAATAGATAATTTAATTCCAATATTGTCAACTCCAATAAACTCTGAGTTCATGTTTTATTCTTGCAATATTATAAATGCTTCAACAAGGCACTCGACATGATTCTAATTATTTCAACAATATGTAAAATTCAATAGTGTTAAAAAATTGTTGTGGCTTTTCAAGAGTATAAAAATCTTACTCGTCATATAAGACACTAATTGATAGTAAGTGGTGGATAAAACATGAAGAAAGGGTTTAAAGTAAAGTGGGATGGGCAATGTGAACGAATTGACAGGTCTCTCTCTTGAGATCCTTCTAAGGACAGCTGCCCATTTGGATGAGTGGAGAGATTTGCTTATACCAACCATCACAGCAGGGGCTGAGTGGAAGACTGGAGATTTTGTATTTTTGAGATTTTTAGGGCACCACTGAGTCACCCAACTCTAAGGGGTGCCTGACTTTAGTTAGCGGAGAGTAAATGTGGTTGGTCATTGTGCTGGCCACATGACACCCTGCTCATTAACCACTAGCCAAAGAAACAGATGACATTAACATCACCTGCCTTATAGATCACAAGGTCTGTTGATGAAACACAGAAAACTTTGAGCATTGTTTCACAAAATACACAGTAGGAATGTGACTTACCCTTTTAATAATGTTCAGTGGTGTCAGGTCCAGCTCAAACTTGACTGGCACAGCTCCTCCGTTATACATTTCATAGACCTGATTATTGACAAAGAGATACAATTTACTTTCTATGTGGTATCATTTGTTAACTATTTCATTGAATACATTTATTTCTAAATATCAATTTAAAGCCTACCTGAATTGGGCTCAGGAGTTCTCCAATGGGTACAGGGTTAAATGTATACTTATTGGCAGAGAAGTGGAGATAGGGCTTCTCAATGTCAACAGTGGCACCCGAGAAGTTGATCTTTGGAATGACATTGTAATATCATTTTTAAAACTACCAAATAAAATTCTAATTTAACCTGAAAATTGTGTTATTATTTACAGTTTTATTATAGATAAACTAGTTAAGTAAAACATTATTTAAACATAAATGACTAAATGCTTTAGAGGATACAACTTTAAAACAGGATTTATTGTCTAGTTTAAGCAAGCACATTTCCTCTTTTCCTACTAAATTGCCAATGTCACCACTCTCTTGCTTCCCATTTTTTTATGTGTAAATCTTACCATTGAATACATGGTGATTATTTAGTATTGCTTATCATATATTGCTAGCCATATTACAAGATCCACAGGGCTCGCAAAGACCTTCCTTCAGGGAACAGTGCCAGGAAAAGAAGAAGAGGCAGACAGAGAAAGCGATGGGAGGACAACATAAAAGAATGGACGGGCCTACCATTGATAGAGGTTTTAAACAAGGCAAAAGACAAGGAAGGAATGGAGAAAGACGGTCGACGAGTCTTGCTTGGTGCCCCAACGGTCCAACAGACTAAGGGATAGGTAAAGGTAAAAGGTAAAGGTAATATTGCTAGCACATGCAATAAAACCAGTTTCAACAAGTTATATATATATTGGGTTTTTTATACATTAGGCTGTATTTCTTGCTTTCTAAGAATCATCTCTGAACCCAACAGCAGTGGGGAGAGGGAGGGAGTGGTTGTTTGAGTGACAACATTCAATTAATGACAAAATTCAATTAGTTACAACATTCCTATCAAAGCTAATACCCAGGTTGTCATCTCATTCAAAGTGTGATCGTCATGGTTAATGTCCTATTGAGGGAGATATAGTACAACCAAATGTGCCAATTTATATCAACAAACATGGTTTGTAACAGAGTTTTGATGGCAGCCATCTATCTTTTTTTTTTTAATAACTCTACGTTAGTGTATTGCAAGTTACAACGCAAAAATAATCACCATAATTTCTCTTCCTCTGGCTATCTTTAACAAAACAGGGAGACGATTTGTGCCAATCATTGAGTGACTGTACTGAAATGTTATATTGCAGGTCTCCCCTGATTTTAGTGTTCCTTTTTTAGGAGTGATTTCAAAAAACTTGTTCTCCATCACTTTAATCTATCAGTTAGAAAAAAAAAGGCAAGAGAGTTAGTCACCTTTCAAAATAATATACTGAAACATGTTGCTGAAAAGTTAAAATGTCTTTATTTAATTTTCACATAGTATAATTCTAAATAACTACTTATAAGAGCTGTCATGTGTAAAATCTAATTCTTTAGAAAAATGTATAAATATGGCTTTATTTGCTTTGCATTTACTAAACATGATTATTTTAAATCTCTTTTTAGTATTGTTACATTTAAAGAAAGAACATTTAAGAATGATATTCACATTCATAGGTGTTTTTTTTTATAGTTATAATGTTTTGTTTGGTATAATGCACAAATTATAAGACAAATTTCTTTATGGACAATAAAGATTATTATTATTATTATTATTCAATCCTGGTGAAGACTGAGATATTTAATTTAGAGATCTTTAGGGTGCCTCTGAGTCCACCCATCTCTAATGGATATCTGACATAAGTAGGAGAAAAGTAAAGGGGGTTGGTCCTTGTGCTGGCCACATGACACCCTAGTTAACCATTGGCCACAGAAACAGATGACCTTTACATTATCTGCACCATAGGTTGCAAGGTTTGAAAGGGAAACTTTAATTTACTTGCAAGAGTTGCTCATGACAATGTTTTGATTAAACTAGTTGAATGATTAAAACAATTGATTTTTTTTTTGCTTGAAATAAACTTCTAGTACTGACTTTTCATCTAATTTTTTTATTTTGGTTTAAAAAAACAACTGAAACTTACATCCTGTAATTCATCAGAGTCTCTCTCCCCATCATCCATCCAAAATCCCATCTCTAGTTCAACATCTTTAGGAAACATAAAAATCCTGAAGAAAAAAAAACATAACATTCAAGTTCTAAAAATCAAGCTTATCAAAATGTGTCAATAAAAAAAATACAACAAAAAGTAATTATTTAGTTCATTTTGTTGACTACTGGGAATACATGACCCTAGACAGCACTACATGGTGACAAAGAAAACTATGCCCTTAACTCTGGAAGAAAGGATAAGCCAAACAAAAAAATGTTTGGTTCCTCTACCACTAATGTGGATGAGAATGTCTGTCCAGAATAGAGCTCTACAGTCCAATGAAAAAGTGCTCTATGACATGAACCATAGTCATTCTACTACTGAAGGAGATCAACATTTAACATCACTAGGATACAGCACTATTGCAATTCTCAATGCAGTACAGGTCTTTGCCCCATAAGTTTCTATTATGCCCTCCTCTTCAGGTCCAACTCTGACTGAAATTGCTTATAGGCTAGAAAAAATTACACAAGTCAAGCAGGCATGGAGTCTTAGTGGTAAAACAATTTGCTTCTAAACAGAGGGAAGTGAAAAGGGAGGGGGGGGATTCTTGTTAAAATTAAAAGAATATTTAATATTTATTTTACTTCAGGATTTTTAGGACACCCCTGAGTCCATCCAACTCTAATCATTACCTCACATTAGTTGGGGAAAGTAAAGGCAGTTGGTCATTGGCATGGTCACATAACACACTCATTAACCATCGCCATAGAAACAAATGACTGATAGATCACAATATCTCAAATTTAAGTCTAGGCAGCAACTTGCTACATGAAACATGCATTGAAACATCAGGGGCCTTTAAAAAGTTAATCAGAGCTTCTCAAGCTCTGATCCAAATGATAATGGATGATGAGGAGGAGAAAGATGAAAATGATAATGAGGTGATGATGGTGTTGATGATTAAAGTGTGTGCAAAATGTGTGATGCACTAGCTTCTTAATCAAAACAACACCCCCAACAAATTTTTCATTGGTCTTGAATATAGGGCTGGTTATACAGCAAAATATCAATCCTTGCAGAAAACAAAGGTCCAGGTAAAATAAATATAATCAAATGATTATTTCCAATCTACAAATATTCTATTTTATTTACACCTGTTATAAAATCTTCATATTTGTAAATTGCTCCCAATTAAGCCCAAAGGAAAAAGAAAACATGTCATACCAGTCACATGTCACTGTGCCAGTGTTTTTAAACATCATGGTCACTTTGAATGGTTCAGAGCCGACAGGAGCAGCAGAAAAGTTGAAATCCATGACTGTTTTGGTAAGTTGCAGCTGTGACCTTGATTTCCCCATGCTGAAACATTGAGTACAATATTTATCTCTTTCAATGATGTCACTAACAAATAATGAAATAAACTTCTTTAGCGCTCATAATAGTAGAGCCTTTAAAAAAAAAAAAAAATATATATATATATATATATATATATATATATATATATATATATATATATATATATATATATATATATATATATATATATATAGGTGTATTTGGTATTTAGTGTAGGTGTATTTCAAATTTGATGTAAATCTGCACAAAGTTTGTTCCCAAAAAACAAGTTTGGAAATAAAAAAAACTATCAATGAAAACTTGTCAAGCAATGTTTGTATCAATAAGTTACTAAGTAACGCTTTATGACCATGCTAATTTTAAATAAAACTGGAAATTTTCTATTATTATTTTAAAATCACAATTAGTGACAACAATGAGAACAAAAAAAAACTTTTCAAAGGGGAATAACTTCACATATAAAGCATTATCTCTCAGTACATTAAGATTTATTTCCTTTTCCAATAGCAATCAAAATGTATTTATTTAAACTACTTAATTAAATAATAGGTTAATTTTTAAATTGATTCATGTGTTGTTAGAAACAATGAATAAATATGCAAAATTTCAACTTATCTGTGAATAAAAAGTGGGAGAAATAACAATTTCAACATTTTGACCAGACAAAACAGACAGAGTGAGTTAATAATAATATTTGTAAAAAAAAAAGATTTAACTTTCAACCAAAGGGGTAGAAAATATTCTTGTAATATCAATAAAGAGTATTTTTTTTTACTGTTATATTATTTTGAAAACTTTACTTCTGAGTATTAAATCTAGTAATACATAGACATTTAATACTTAATTTATTCCTAATTCAATCACTAAAAATGTTTATTTTTATTGAACTTAAAATATGAATACCTTGGTCGAGTATTTGTGTTAAAAGCTAGTTCTGTAGATGATGGATCAGCATCCAGAGCTGCATTTAAACTGAAAGCAAAATAAACCTTTACTTTAACTGGCTTATACATTTTTTTTATTTTCTAAAGCAGTAGCACAAGTAATTGTACATTTAATTTTTATATTATTTTCCTAATATTTTGACTTCTGCTAAGAGAATATTTTCATCTATGTTCTTAAATATTACTGAAATTCAACTTTCATTAATGAGCGAGATGAAAGTTATTAAAGTTACTTTCTGCATCTTTGTTTGTTATAAAAGTTACTTTCTCAGTCTTTGTTTGACATCTACCCTTTTATTTTATCTTAAAAGGGCAATATCTTATTTAGATTAGTAGCTTTCTCTATTCCTATGAAATAAATAGACAGAATTCAGCTGTTAAAATTGTTTTCATGAAACTAACTTGTCAAGACAGAACAGGTTCCACAAATTCTTTTTGCTGAGGCTGATCGCACTGCCCATTGGTCGAATGTCCTCAACATATAGAAGTGGGTACACCCCTGCAGCCAGCACGTACAGTAAGTGCTGGGGCTCATGAACTGAAGATGGGATCATGTCACCTGGTGATCAAAATAAAATTGACATTAAAAACATTTTCTTATCTCCAGCCCCCAGAATGTGCTGGTACAGTAAGTGTTCGAGCATATGAGCTGAAGAGAGACCATTTCACTCTGGAAGCAAAAATGAAATTTATATAAAACAAATTTTTAAAAATGTTTTTAAATGTAAAATTCAATAAAATATGTACACTGTCTTCCCAACACACCTTATTAAATAGATCAAATTGATGAAATAAACTATTTCATTGTTCTATGTGGCACTGATCCATCATTCTTAAAGATGTAAGTTAACCAATGATTTGACATTGTTAATTGAAATGATCAGTGGAGTAATCTTATGTTATAATAATTAAGGAGGCATAGTGGCTGAGTGGTAAAGTGCTTGGCTTGTCAAATAGAGGGTCTCAGGTTTGAATATAAGTAACGGCAGGTTTTTGAAATTTGGGTATTTTAGGATGCCTCTGATTTTACCAAACTCTAGTGGGTACCTGACATTAGTTGGGGAAAGCAAAGGTGGTTTGTCTTTTTTGTTCAGGCTACATTACACCCTCATTAATTATTGGCCACAGAATTAGATGACCTTTACATCATCAGCCCTACTGCCCTATAGATCACATGGTCTGAAAGGGAAACTTTTTTTAAAACTATAATAATTGAAAGATTTGATTAGAATATAGAAAACAATAATAATTATAAGAGGCTTAAAATTATGGATTTTGTGAAGTAAAGGGAGTAACATAGAAATATTAGAAACAATCCAATTAATACATGATGTAATTAATCCATGTGATAATTACACTGTAAAATGATGTGCTTAGCATTTCTTGATTTGCCCAACTAGGCACTTACTTTGAGGGACAAGAAGCTGGTACTTAATGGCATACTGGTAGGTGACTCGTCTTGTTGGCCTGACAGTTGCTGTAATGAAATGTTTGCTACGAGCTGGCAAAACACCCTCCATAACGTCCAACTCAATGCCTGAAAACAATGATGCTAACAGTAAGATAATTTATTACTTTTGTCACTAGGTCAGTTTATTGAGTCTTTATCTGCCACAACTCAGTAACAAAAATATATACTTTTAATTGAAATTTAGTTAAAGATTTAAGTTAACAATATTAAGAGATATCTATTTATTGAATTATACTACAGAAACAAGACCTGGATCCCTGGTCATGTGGTATGCACTTTAGTTGTAGTTTAGTAGTACTTTAGCTGCCAATTTAAACAAATACCAAAAAAACTAATAAAAAGGGTTAATAGAAGGCTTGCAGATTTTGCTAATTTTTTCACTTAAATTTTGAGTCTATCACAACTGTTTCTTAACAAGTACCTAAGAAGTTAGAGGACCCTGTATACACAATTTCATGCAAAACCATTTAGAAGTTCCGTAAATTTTGATAGATCAATCAATCATCAGTCAGTAAATGGTATATTGCATTTTTATATTTATAGATTGGGCTTGTACAAATTTCTTTACTTTCGATTGTCTTACGTCACTTAACACTGTCCAAGTGTTTGATTTAAAACATGATTTATGTTAATTTCTCCAGTGTTTACTTTTAGTCTTCATACGAAGGCACATTGAAAAGTTTTTTTGTTTTTTGTTGTTGTTGTTGGTTTGATTGTTTTTTCCTTTCTTTTCAAATCAGAGTAAGCATGTAAGACTTCACTTTTGTGTTACAATATTTTTTTGTTCTGAATTACCAGTTGAAATAAGTTGAGCTACCTTTTCCTCCAGTCTCCAGTCCTTCTTCCGTTCCATCGATTAACAATTTATATTCAAGGCTGCAGTTGCCATTGTTGAAGATTGTAAAATGGTTAGTAGATGAACTCCCAACAACAATACCACCAAAGTCTAAATAAGGTTCATCAGTCTAAAAAACAAAATCGTTTGAGAATTATTGGAAAAACTTTAAATCAAATCACAGAAAAATGAGATTGGGGTTTTAAAAGTAAATTTTAAAATTTCAAGAATCCTATTATATATGTAAATTCAAAAAATATTATATAAAGTTAAAATGTGAATCATGCATGACATATATGGCATATATATATATAGTCCTCTACAGATTTTGTATGATTGATTATGCATTGAAGCCTACAATTCTATAATACAGATGAACAGACTGGATTGAGAATCTGGACTAAGTAAAGGGGAGGGCGAGGGATAGTTCTATTTGATGTTACTAGACTCTTTCTCTGTGGCATTTTACGCCTTGAAATGTATTTTCCCATTACAACTTCTTGTGTGACTAAAGAGACCAATCCTTGATACACAGCTGCAGTCACAGGTTGGGCATCTGTAATCACCAGGCACCATTGCATTTTCACCTTTCTTTCTGCTACTACTACTTTTTCTACTACTGTTGTATATCTGGGAAGCATGGTCGAGAGGCTAAGTGCGCTTGAACTTGGCTTGGCTACCTATGAAGGGGGCTTTAGGTTCGACGCTCGACTCAGGCAGAGTTGTTTATTAAGCGCCTAAAGGCAGCACGGAAAAACCTTCTCCAAGATACCCCCTCCCCCCACTGGTCCATAAATGAGATTGGACCAAAGCACTCTGAGCATGCTATAAGCATGAAAATAGCGCAATATAAAAGCCATAATTTATTTATCTGCAATCTAGGACCCTTTCTTTATGCTCACTCTCCATGTTGATCTATCCATTGCCATTCGTGTAGATTTTGAAGAGCTTCATATCATGTTTGCATACATCAGTATACCGTAAAAGTGGACAACCAGCGAGTATGTTACATATAAAAACAATAAAAACACTCTTCTTCTATGGGACTTATGACTGAATGATAGAGCTTGTCCTCCAAACCAAGTGGTCTTCAGTTTGAATCCAGCTGTAGACTGAGATCTTTAAATTTACGATTTCAGTATTCCAATTAGACCACCCATGTTTACCTGGCAATATTCAGGGGAAGAAAAGAGGGGGGTGGTCTTTGTGCTGGTCACATGACACTCTTGATAATCATCAGCCACAGAAATAGATGAGATTGACATTAACATTATCATTTCAATGATTGATAGATGACAAGGTCTGAAATGGGTACCTTTACTATTCTTGTGTGTTAATTTGAATAAGTGAAGTGTGTAATAACAGCTTCATTATAAGAACCCATAGCTCACCTAGGTACCTTGGTACACACACAAAATTATTAAATAAACAATTTAAAAAAAAAGAGTTGTGCGATGTAAGTGTTGATTTAATTTTCTCTTATGCTTACCTGAATGTTGCCAAGAGAACCTTCACCCACAACTCTAATGCTGTGTGGGATCCTTTTACCTCCTGAAGAAGTTGGACTCAGACCCTGACCATGACACAACAGTGTGGGCTTGATAAGATATTTCTTCTCTTCTCCTGGTCTAAATGACCATCTGTGGCTCTACAGGAACAAAAATCGAAGTTATGGACAACATCAAATCTTGTTGTAACAAGAAGCTTTTAAAAGCAAAAATGAAAGAGTTGAATTTGATACAAGAAAAAATGAGTTAGATAACACACAATAATATAATTTAAGTGTTTGAAAGACTTATTAAAAATGTATATATATATATATTGTTGTGGCTCTTCCGCCTTGTCAGATACAAACAATGAAATAAACAGGAGGTAACCTTCAAACACTGGCAAAATGCCAAAACAATCAAGATAGGTAGTCGACACTAGTTTTAAATAGGAAACACTTTTAATCCTCAAGAAGGGACCCGTCTAATGTCCTCTGTTAATAGCTATCTGGATATAACTTCTTATTTTCACTGCCCTAATGAAAAGCGTCTTGTTGATAGTGTCGAATAAGCGTTCTTTCTTTTAACAAACTTTAAGTCATCGTCACTAAGTAAAACTTTCCCCCTACTCCCGAAACAAATAACTAAATCCTAATAATGTCATAACATATATATATATTTATAACTTCATGGTGTATAAGAGGTACATTTATTTATTTAATTTGGTCTTTATGCTTTTTGTTTAATTTTTTTTTGGAGGGGGAGTAAGTTTTTTGTGTGTTTTTTTTATCAATATTTAACATTTTTTCTTTAAAGCTAGAACTTTCCATAAGAAAAGTATAAATATATCTGTATTCACTAAAAATGTTTTTAAACGTCTTTTTGTAAACAGACAAAGAAAACTTACCACCCATTCATTGGGTAACACTACTCCACTAGAAGGTTCCACGTTAAGAACTTTCCTATCATCGGAACGAAGCAGCCATTGGAAGCTAGAAAGTAAACAAAGACATTATTATTTAATATGCAAAGCAGGTTTTATATTCTGTCTAGGTCTTCACTTTGAAAATCCTTTTTTTTTATTGTCTCTTTGGTCCTAGATTTGAACCCAGCCTACAACCAACTCCTGCTGTCCTGCAGGAGGTTTGAGCTCCACTACCATCCCCCGCTGTCCTGCAGGAGGTTTGGCCTCCACTACCATCCCCAGCTGTCTTGCAGGAGGTTTGGGATATACTACCATCCCCTGCTGTCCTGCAGGAGATTTGGGCTAGGAAGTAATAATTTTCAATTTGGAAGGAACATCCAAAACATGTAAAATAAAGAAAATTAAGTTTCTTTTAATTCATGTTAAACTTAACTTCTTTTTGTCCTAATGAGCTTGGGCATTAGCTGATGATGTGGAAATACATCTGTACTTAAGTTCCCCTTTCAGACCTTGCAATCTATAGGGCAGATGATGTCCTGGTTGGAGACATGATCTCTCCAGGAGATGCACTTTGTGTGATAACAGCACTACAAATAAAGTGATTGATATGTGTACTGTAATATACTTAGACTCACCATATTGGCATTCTTGATATATTCTTGAATCCATAAGACCTACTTGTGACAAGGCCAACACAAGTTGGCTGAAAGTAGATGGCACCATCATTGTCAAGTAGTACTTGTGCTGTTTCAGCAGAACCACAGAAGTGCAGTGTCTGAAATAAATAACAAAAATCTCAAAAACCATGAAAATAACTCAGGCTATAAGCAATTAGAATATTATTTTTTTAAATGTGTAAGCAGTGTTTCTAAAACATTTTATAATTAGACCCCCCACCCACCCATTCAAGAAAGATTACATTTGCACATCTTGTAGTCAAGGGTGTTGGAGGGAAGTTCCAAAAACTCCTCGATTGTGGCAGAGAAAGTATTCATGTACTAAGTACTCTCCTGTAATCTGATCTTCAGAAAATTATTGTGATTGTGTGAATAGTGTAAGTCGAAGAAAGGTCAATTATGTCAAGTTGTCTAAGATAATACACTTGAACATACTTTTCAACAGGTTAAGCAACATGAGCACAGGGATACAATTTTAGGTATTATAAACCATAATTTATAACAGTCTACATAACTAAAAAATATAAAATCCAGAAATCACAAGAAAGAATAAGTTTAACAACCAAAACACAATATTATTCAATTTGACAGCAAAGTATCACTCTCTAACCAACTAACTCTAATCAATCTCACTCTCTAACCAACTAACTCTAATCAATCCACTCTCTAATCAACTAACTATAATCAATCTCACTCTCTAACCAACTAACTCTAATTAATTTTACTCTCTAACCAACTTACTCTAATCAATCTCACTCTCTAACCAACTTACTCTAATCAATCTCACTCTCTAACCAATTAACTCTAATCAATTTCACTCTTTAACCAACTTACTCTAATCAATCTCACTCTCTAACCAACTTACTCTAATCAATCTCACTCTCTAACCAATTAACTCTAATCAATTTCACTCTTTAACCAACTTACTCTAACCAATCTCACTCTCTAACCAACTTACTCTAATCAATCTCACTCTCTAACCAACTAACCAAAGCAATCTCACCAACAACCAACAAATTAACACATTCATACATTTAAATTGTCAAAATAACTATACATTCAGTCTAACCATGCATGCTACTGACAAAAACTGTATGAAGTTTTTTCATGAAATAACAATTAGTCTATATTTGTCTGACCTATAAAGAATGCTTACACAAACCTTTTAATAGCAACATGCTGGTAAAAACTTTGTTTTGGTCTAAATTTACTTAAGAAAGCAAAGTTAAGGTAGAAAATAGACTGGGTTCTAGTCTAAATATTTTATTTTTAATTAAATTATCATTCTTGAAACAGAATAGAGGTATCAGATTTATATATTCAAATTATGCTGTTTTGTAATATAGGATTAAATGGCATGACCATCTTCCTTGAAATACCAAGTAGCCTTAAAAAATGTAACCAATCCCAACAAAAAAAAAAAGCTCAATCATTATTTGGACAGACAAAAAAAAAAGTACCTGGTCATATTTCTCATTGTTGTTCATTCTAACCAGTATATCCTGTGAGTAGTGCTGTACAGCTGTTGGTGTCAGTCTGACAGTAAATACTTGGTGACCTGATTTCAAGATTCCTTTATTTGGTTTTATGGCAAATACAGACCTACAGAAAGAGAGAAAGAAAGGGATACAGGGGTGAATTTTATCATAATCCCTTTTTATAAGCATTTATAGAAAAAAAAGGGGAATGACCTGAATTCAAAGTCATGGCTCAAGCCAACATACTAGTAAGATAGGTGCTTATGAAAATAAAAGATTGTATTGTGTTTGTTACTACAAACTTTAAAGTGGCGACCTATACAGGGGAATAATTCAGCTTGTACTACCACTTCATTTAAGTACAATTTCTTTCCATTGTTCAAGATACCAAACAAAACAAACCATATAGTTAATTAAAAAATTGATTTATTTTTTTTTAAACTGATTCTTGAGTTTTAAGGTAAAAGAAATAATTGTGCTAAATTTCACTGATCTAGCGGATTGTATTTAGAACTCCTATTCTAACATGGCAAATCTTCTCTTTACATTTTTTCATTTTGAAAATGAAAATAAAAGTAGAGTGTGAAAATGGGTTTACCCATTCAGCAGACACATTCACATCAAATATAAGATACTGTGAAAACAGGTTTACCAGAGTTGTTAATAAGTTTCGTTCTTTAATAGAAATACAATTAGGTACTTTTTGTCTATTTTTAGGGCACTCCAGGTGTGGGAGAAACATTAAACATACACAAAGGTCTCAGTCATGATCTAAGGAACATTTATGCCAAGTTTTATCTAGATTGGTTTTGAATGGTTTTGATCTTTATTCATGACATACGTATATGCATACATACATCAGCCTTACTTTATGCTTTATATAAAGATAGTCTGCTGCAACTTACTCTTTTTGTTCTTTGGCATCACATCTAGTTTTGCAAGTTTTTGGCAGCTCCAAACTATTGGTGAAGTCATACATAATGGGTGTGTTCCCAGTGTTAGATAAAATGATTGTCCTGTGACTGGACTCGCCCACATTGACTGCTGGGAAGGCTAGCATTGGAGGGGACAGGGACATGTGTGGGTAGAAAGGTTCATTGTTGGGCATAAAAGTATTTCCTGGAAATAGAGAAACATACAGTTCAACTTTTTAAATTATATTTCTATAATGTTTTGTTCCATTCTTTTGCATTCTTCTTTGCTTTTTATTTTCTTTAAATGAACAACTCAATTTTCATTTTATCTTTACAAAGTATCTTATCTTATGTTTATAAAGTAAAGATGTAGTGTGGTCAAGAATTAAAGTATATAAGTGCTGATCCAAAGTACCTAGGTTTAAATCCCAGTAAATACAAATGTCAAGCTAAGTGCTAAAACAATTTACAGCTTTAGGGGCCAAACTTTAAGGTCCCTAGTGAGGCCTTCATATATGTAATGTGTATGCATCATTTTTTTTAGATAACTGGAGTGAATTTGTACATTTTCAGCTAGAATACAAATTCTTAAATTACTCTACTATACTTGTACACTTGAAAATAAACTTGTCTAGCTAGTGTGCTGATTGTAGAAAACTTCAGAACATCTGTAGTGAAAATTATTTATACATTCTAGTTTATGTGATTTGCAAACCTAATAATCTTATAAAAAATAATTTTACTTTTTGAAACTAGCAGACTTGATAAAGGTCCTTTTACTTTTGAAACTAGCAGACTTGATAAAGGTCCTTTTACTTTTAAAACTAGCAGACTTGATAAAGGTCCTTTTACTTTTGAAACTAGCAGACTTGATAAAGGTCCAATTTTATACCTGTTTCTGTAATTCATGTAATCCTTTTTGTAAAATTTCATATCTTGTGTTGTTTCATTATTAAGATACTATTGCAACTGAATAAACTGTGTAAACTTACCTAAGCATTTGAGGGTTAGACACCAAGGGGGAAAATGTGTGATATCTTCAACCAGACGATATTCACGCAGGTTTTTGTAATACACAAAGCACTCCAACTCATTTCCATAAAGTTTATTTTCACAATTCTAAAAATATTGCAAAGAAAAATATGGATTAACATGATAATGTCATTTCACATGAAAGATCCCATTATGTCTAGATAAAAGACTGAGTTAAAATGAAATATGATCCATTTAGGTTAATGTGTGGCCAAATGGCATTAACTGTTTGAAGATCTATGAAGGGGACTCAAGTTTGCATCTCAATTTTAGCTGAGTTTGTGTTTGCTGAGGGCCGAAAGGCAGAGCAGAAACCTCTCCCATATGCCCCCTTACCCAAAGTCTATAAATGAGATTAGAATATAGCACAGTGAGTATGCATAGCAAAAGATGTGCCTTACAAAAGCAATTTTTACAAATATTGAAAAAAAAATGTGCTTTAAAAGCTATGGACTCTTTTTATTACTTCAGATCTATTTTTATCAGACTTATTTTATAAATTTGTCCATCATCTATGTCTCTTGAAGAAGCAGACACTTAAATCAAATTTATAACAGTAAAATGAATGAATAAAAACAAAACAAAACACAATTATGTTAAAACCATAAAACCTTAGAGTGTTTCAATGAAAAACAAAACATTTTTAACTTACTGGCCTAAATGTAACTCTGAAGGAGCAAGCTTTTAAAGGTGGAATGTCAAGGACATTGGGGCTGACAGAAAAAATGTGAGACTGATCTGGAAAAGAAAAAAATCTTTCATAGTATATTAACCAATAAGTTTCTTATAGCTTGCATAATCCCCTTCTTAAAGATAATTGACATCCTATTCTATTATTGTCCTTTAAAAAAGTTATTGATTGACTTACCTCCATTCCATTGCACAGTCACTTTTCCTCGCGTATGATTGGTTATATTTACAGTCTGTTGATAACATTTGTAGACATTGCATTAAAATGTGTGGGAGAAATTATATTGTACCATAAAATGTCTTTAACAAATTATGAGATTATAAAGAAATATATTTTAATGTTATTTAGGTATTCAGTCACAGACACACACACACACACTTTGAAGTCAAAAAAATACTTTACCTTTTCAGCAAGAGCTTGAATATTTTGACAGACACCAAAGTCTAGAATACAAACATCTAGACTCACATGAGGAATAACATTCTGAAAAAAAAAACAGACTTCCATTAGAAATTAAAAAAATAAAGAACTGTAATGATAAAGCTGTACTTGCTAAAATGATACAATTAAAATTGCTATGAGATCTTTTGAAAACAAATTTTCTAATTAAGAAGGAACAATATTGAAAATAGATGCCTCGTCATTAGAAATGTGTACTAGACTGTCATCTTGATAGTATTGGGTTCAAATCCTGCCTGCCACCAACCCTGGTCATCCTGTGGGAGCTTTCCACTAGGATATCACCATCACCTTCTCCTGTTCATCTGTAGAACTGCTGGGGCACCACATAAGGCCTGTTGACGTCTTTCTCCATTCCTCTGGATATAATTTTTTAAAATGACAGGCCTGTCCATTCTTTTATGTTGTCTTCCCATAGCTTTCTCTGTCTACCTTTTTTTCATTTCCTGGTATTGTTCCCTGAAGGAAGGGCTTTACAGACCTTGTGATATGGTCATAGAGTTTAGGTTTGCATTTTTTTACATTTGATGGTCTTAATGGTCCCAGGCTAGATACTTGCTCATTACTCCCCCCCACCAACCACTTATTCTGCAGGAGGTTTGGGTACTCAAGGAGTCCAACTGCTATATTAATCCTGCTTCTAATCTCTTCATCTGTCATGAGGTGTTTCTGTAGGATATCAATTCTATTGCTAGGATCCTCCTCTTGAGATCTGCAGTCAGTGTCCAAGATTTGCAAGCATATAAGAATGAGGCCATGACCAGGGAGCACTACTGATTTTAAAACAGTAAAAAAAAAAAAAAAAAAAAAAAAAAAAGGGTCTAAAATTGTGGTATGAGTTCCCTCCCTCCTCAAGTTTTGCCCTTGTGTACATGTCCAGTGCTTTTATAGATCAGTGTGTTAGAAAGTGTGTGTGTATGTGTGTTGTGTAAGGATGGCAAGACTAGTGGTAGAGCAGAGAAAGACAAAAAGTTTTGTTGGAGATTTTTGTTTTGTTAATATTTCAAAGAATTGAAAGAGATTACCCAAACCTTCTGCAGAATAAGTGGTTGGGGGGGGGGGGGGAGCAATGAGCAAGTATCTAGCCTGGGACCATTGAGACCATCAAATGACAGTCTTAGAGCATCAGGCGTCCATATTATTAAAAGAACAAAATACTCACAACCACTGGAGAGTGGACACCATCATTGAAGTATTCATCAATGGCTGTGACATTGCTCAGTGCTGGGTTGGGAACAAGGTCAGCCTGGAAAAAACAATGATAGTAGATTACACATTGGCTTGGCCATTTATCCTAAATTCTATTCTCTTTAAAAAACAAATTATTGTTTTTATTTCTCTCCCTCCCAGATTTCACTGACCCACATCTAATAATCAATTATTATTAAGTGTAAGCAAACTGTCTGAAGATCAAAGTTAATGTAGAACAGGATAGAACAGGATGTAGAATAGAATAGAACAGGATGAACAAGTATTTGATAGCAAGTCCAGTCCTCTTAGTCTTAATAATAGGCAAATATTATATAATAGAAAAATAAATTTTTACCATTCATTGCATGCAGTATATAGAAATTATTTTAAAGATTTGTTTTAGTTTAAAAATAAACCAACAAAATAATATAATCTATATAACAAGCACAAAATACCACTCCCTAACTAATTGACAGATTTATGTATCAAGAGACCTGCATGAAAATTTGTACAGAGGTTCCTTTTACCTCTTAGGTGCTCGCTAAGACATAGTTTTGACAGATTCACAGCATAAATACCACAATTTGCAAAAAGAAAACAGAAAGCTTTGTATTAAACCTCTGTATTTTATTTTTGCTACTTCCCAAATTCTGCATTCTATATATAAAACATAAATAAAAATAGCAAAAAAAAAAAAAAAGAATTTCATAGTTATAATACATATTTTCTTTTTTTTCCCTAGGTCAACTTATTCTCATTATGTCATTTGTATTTTCCTTTTAGTAAAAAACAAAACTTAGTCTACTAGCATCAAAAAGATACCTAAAGTCTATTTCCCTTTTTTTTTTTTTGAGATAAAGCAAGAAAAATATAGTGTAACATACTAGAGGATCATTTGTAGATAAGACTACTATACTATAATGGTTCTGAATTGTAAATATAAATCTGCTTAAAGATGTGTGTGACTATACTGATATTTCCTTTTTTTTAGAAAACATAATGCCAAAATAAATGTAGTGTGGAGAAGGGGAGTGGGAATCAGTTGAGGCTTTCAGGAAAGGCATTTTCCTCCATTAGGCCTGTACATTACTTGCCTTAGGATTCACAGATGAAAAAAAAAGGTAAAACTAACCAAAAGTGCTATATCTAGAATTCAAGAGCAGAAAAGTGCGTAGAAAGGGGTCAGTTCATTGTAAGATGCTTAAAAAAAAAATTAGGGGTTGTCATTAAATTGTGAAAGGGGGGCCATCACAAAAGCAACATAGAGTATATTATAGATTTGGATATTAAATTGAGAAGCCAAAGAAAAGTTAGAGATTGGATGTAGAGCTTTTTATTTGTCGTGGGTGGAAGAGAGAAAACTCTGTGTGTGTGTGTGATGTGGGGGAGCATTGTAAACCTGGTCGTTCTAATTCATGCCAGAAGATAATGATGCGCAGTGCATAAAAAAAGGAAGGTTCCAGAAAGAGTGAGAGAGAGAGAAAAGGAGAGAGAAGGAAAGAGAACAGGACATTCCAATATAGTGTAACATACTAGAAATTACAAGCTAAAAAGTGTTAGGAGGATCGTTGAAGTGTGGCTCGTTTATTAAAAATATAAAAAAAAAGGAAAGGATGTTCAGTTCTAAATAAACAATATATAGCCTTGGAACTAATCAACTGTCATAGCCAGTGTGTAATGCTAGTGATATCTATAAAGCTTTGTCTCACCATGTCTGTTTCTTGGATAACTTTTAGGCAGCCATTTTCATCTAGTTCTAATCTGCCATCTTTATGAAATTTATTCAGTTGCTGTAATATTGAATTTTTTAAAAATACCATTTCAATTTATTATATTTAATAATTTTAAAGAGTTATTTCGAAACCCAAAAAATATAAATAAAATAATATAAATAAAATTTTTTATTTTGTACAATATTTAAGATTGTGATAATTACATCAGGTGCGATAACTGATAACCCTCTTTCAACATGAGTAAAGTATTTCAAGATATGTCTCATTCTTAAAATGGCTGGCTGCTGGTTTTCTGAATGGCATGTACCAAGAAGATCTAAAAATAATGGAGACTGTAAAAGAAACAAAACAATTAAACAATTAACATATACTGGGTTAAAACACATTTTTGTTTAAAGAAGATGTGTTGATGCTAATAATAAAAGAATTAGTGAGATCAAAGCACCAAAGACATTTGGGTTAAAATGCCTTTGAATCTGTTAATATAAGCCCTATTATTTTTAGCACTAGAATATCATATATTATAGCTAAATGTACTTGTAAAGAGATATGGTTCTGAATTGTAAATATAAATCTGCTTAAAGATGTGTGTGAAGTTACTACCTGGTTGTGAACTAACAGTGTGACTCTTCTGTAATAGTTGATTGGATGTTTAGGAATGAAGTGGATCAATAAAGTTGCTGTAGACTTGGCTGCCAGGGTCCCACTGGTGCTGGACAATTGAAATACTGATTCTTCACAGTCAATATCAAACTAAATGATGAAAAAAAAAACTATCTTTGAATAGAATTTTAGGTGAAATAAAAGAAAGAAAAAAAATCTTCTCAGCAAACAAAATTTATTTTAAATTATTATTTAAATAATGAACCCTTTGAGCTATAGTACCACTATCAATCAGCTGTTCCTTATAGATATCCTATATATCTTTTGTACTACTATTTCAATTAAACATGCACCATCATAACAAAGTTTTTAAAATAATATAAGAGACAAGACCAAAGAACAAAAAGAAAAAATAAGTGGTAAAAAGTATTACACACATTTTTTCATAAAAGAGAAGTTATCTTTTTACTTTAAGAAAAAATCCCAAGAAATATCCTAGTACCGGTATTTTTAATTAATTTTTTTTTACTTAATATGGGTCGTGAATGATTTAAACTTAATGATTTATGAACCTGAAAAAAAGCCTCCACATCTGAGTTGTTGATTATCTCCAGAGTTCTGGTTACTTTTTGACCTTCTTGAACTAATTTAAAATTCAGCCAGCTCTTGCTTAGTTCTACCTTTGGACCTGGATATATTTTTATATGACATCATGACTGACATTTTTAAAAACATGTCACCATGACTGATATTTAAAACATAAATGACATCATGACTGGTATTTTAAAAAAACATGACATTATGACTAATATTTTAAAAAAACATGACATCATGATTGATATTTTAAAAAAACATGACATCATGACTGATATTTAAAAAATAAATGACATCATGATTGGTATTTTAAAAAAGCATGACATTATGACTAATATTAAAAAAAAAACATGACATCATGACTGATATTTAAAAAAAACATGACATCATGACTGATATTTAAAAAAACATGACATCATGACTGATATTTTTTTAAAAAGACTATATATTACAATTTATTTAGGACTTGCAAAGAACTTTCTACAGAAATTTGAAAAGAGGCTAAAGAAATGATGAGAGTGCACCAAAGAATGAATGGATCTCAAAATGTAATGGCCAAGAACTTTAGGATTACAAAATCATGTGAAATGGCTCTTCAAATCTCTTCAGATCATAACAACTAAAAATTGTTGGAGAATGTTTTTACTATTTGCACTCATTTTGTGAGCACTGCCTACCAATAGATCTGCCAATACATTTGATTTCACTGTGACTGATGTTTCCCACAGAGATGACATTGAAGTAGTCAATGCTGACACTGTTTGGACTGTGAGGGGAGAAGGACAGCTGTGGGAAGCAATGAAGAAAAGTCAGGTCCAACATATTCGTTGAAAAACATTATTCATCAAAACATCAAAGTTCATAATATTAACTCTTTCTCTCTAGGCTGATGATACCAACATTGATTTGACCCCATTAAATTAAATTAATTTTTGGTTTTATAAACTTTAATTTGTGTTATATAAAAAGAGCATCTCCTGATAACAAACAAAAAAGTTATTGAATTTTAATCATAACAAAATAGAGAAACACAAATTAGCAAAATGAATAATTCCATCATAACATGGAAAATAATTACGGAGAGAAAGAGTTAAATCTAAAACAATGCTGTGCTCATCACTTTAACTTCTATAGTCAGAAACTATTTTGAAATTAACATTATTACAAGAGGATTGAAATTTTTAGTCTAAACTTAGCATATTTTCTTTTTCTATTCCAAATACCATAATTGAAATATTTGTTTACGTTTCAACTAAGGTAAATGGATGTTTATAACTATTTCTCTCATATTTACTAATAATTTTAAATTGTCTAACAATGATAAAAAGGCACAAATCATGCTCTCTCAGCTGTCGGTGCGTAGATTATGGTATTAGCACCAATGTTTATTAAGTGCACATTTTTTGAACGCACTTTCTTTGTTGCCTTGTTGCTTGTAGGCTTATGGAGTGGTTTTGTTATGCTGGTGTAACGTTTGTTGAGATTCTTCTGTGTTCCCCTGTTTAGGGTGAGTATCTAAGGCATGACTGCATTTCGCAGTTGTTTCGATGCCATAGTATACTAGACCTTTTGTTAGTTTGTCTTTACTATTTGTTTCTACAGGGAGTTAGTTTGGGATTGGAAGTCTACGCTGGTGACTAGAGACAGCAGTGTGTTGTGTTGTGGTTTCGAACATTAATGTGTACGTTGTGGGATAGCAAGGTGTAGAATTATTGTTTAATTAATAAATTGACAGTATTAATATGTTCCAAATTCAATGTCATTACTCCATTAGTTTGTCATCATACTTATATTTATATCATTAAATATTTACATTGTTACCAGTGAGTCATTTATTTATTGTAAGCACGAAGGTGTCTGGTTGAATGTCAGGGGCCCGGGCAAACGAGCTAAGGCCTTAACATAACCCTGACATCAGCTAAATAAATAAAATAAATATAACTGAATGGTGGTCTGCTAAACAGGAGACATATAATTATGGCAATGATTTTTAATTTGTCAAAACAGCATTTTAGTGTCATTTGTGAGCATATGTCAAAATGTCAGAGCTATAAGTAGCATTGGCATAATAAGGTAAACATGTCCACTCAAAGACACATTGTGTTAAACATGTCCACTCAACGACACATTGTGTTAAACATGTCCACTCAACGACACATTGTGTTATGCAAGTATTTTTGCTTGCAATGCATATAGAGTTAACAGTTTACTAGCACACTGGAATATTCTAATCTAATGGTATTATCAATAGTAAAAAAAAAACAAGGAAAATAATTAACTCAATTTTTTTGGGGCCAAAAAAAACTATTTAAGTATATTGACACTGATACCACAGAAATTTGTTTCCATATTTATATTTTACAATTTCTTCTTGATATTTTTTTTATCATCAGATCTGGAAGGCTAGAACAGAAAAAGTTTTAATCTCCTACATTCCACTTTCAGGATATTTCAAGGTCATTTGTCATCACCAAAAAGTACGTAGAAGCCTAATTCAAGCCTATTGGTTGAGTGTATGTGTATTTCGTGTGAGAATATTGTTCTAGTTTGCATTTATAATGTTATTGTTATGATAGTAATGCTGAGGTGAACAATTGTAGTCAAACTGAATTTCCATTAGCTTGGACCAATAAAATTATCTAATCTTATCTTATAGAACATATTTAGATATAAACAAAATAACATACAGGAATTCTCATGGCACTCATTGCAGGAACAATGCCCTCAGTGATGGAACAATGAAATGATGTTTCCATTTGTTTTGTGCCAGATACTTTCTCTACTTTAAACAGACTTCTCACCTGATGAAGATATAGAACAGCAAATGTACCCATAATGCACCAAAACACAAAAATAATGTTTAAATGTATAAGTACTTTTCATTGGTCTTTATGTTGTCTTAAGAGATGACTTTGCCTCAATTTTTTTCCAGTAGAATATCACTGATTATTCCATAAAAAAAGTAGTATTATGATACACATATTGTCTTCAATTTGGGTTTGATTTCTTAAATATTAAGTTCCCCTTTCAGATCTTGTGATAGGGTAGATGATGTAAAGGTCACATGTTTCTGTGGCCAATGGTTAATAAGGGTGTCATGTGGCCAGTACAATGACCAATCACCTTCACTTTTCCTCAACTAATGTCAGGTACCCATTAGAGCTGGGTGGACTCAGAGGCGCCTAAAGATCCTGATATAAAAAATTTCAGTTTTCACCAGGATTGGACTCTGGACCTCCAGCTTGGAAACCAAGCGCTATACCGCTAAGCCACAGTGCCTCCTTTCTTAAATATTAGAATATTCTAAATTGCAGAGAACTTTTGAGCTTTAGTCCTGCTGGAAACTAGAACTTGAATGCAATACTTTATACACAAAACTATGACAAGGTATAGGACATCAGTACAGATAATCTAAGTTAGTTATGAATAGTTTAGAACATATGGCTTTCATATGTGATCAGATATTGGGTCCAGTGGAACTGCTATCATCTACAGAAGAAAAGAAAAGACAAGTAACTGGTGCCTAAGCCAGTAAGCTTCAGGCAGGAGCCTTGGCTGGCTACCCACTTAGGAGAAGGAAAACTCTAAACCTATGCTGCCTTGCTGCTATACCCAAACAAGGAAAAAGCTTCTGCAGTCAACTTTGAGAAAAAAACATGAGTTGGTGAACCTTGGGCAGCTTGCCACAGACAGTGCTTCACCTAGGCAGAACCTACAACTGTATTGGTATCTGCCTTTTTTTCTGAAACATCAGCTGCATAGAGAGGAAGAATTGCTTTGTGGGTGACGGTTACCAGTCATTTCATCCTCGGTCAATTGATCTATGGCAGGGCTGGCGAACCTTTTTCAGTCCGAGTGCCAATTAATTTTAATATAAAAACAATGAAGATTGTTGCGTGCCCAGTAGGTCTACTAATGATGCCGCTATATAAAAGAAGTGCTACAGCCAGTAAGTCAACTGCATGTATAAAAACAGCTTAGTATCAATATTACTTGTTTATTCAATTTTATTATCCTGACCTACAAATTTGAAGTCATAGGGCAGGTCAATCAATGTGACTTCTGCTGTTGTGTGGTAGACGATAACAGTTTGATATCTGGTGTATACCGTGTATTCTTCAAAAGTTACACACGCCGCACTTAGTTCATCGGTCAAGCAACTTCTGGCATCTGATTTAATATAATTCATTGTAGAAAATAAAGATTCGCATGAGTAAGTAGACGAGAAAATTGACAGAATGGATGTTGCTACTTTTATCTGAGAATTAGGCAGGTCATTCCAAACTTGAAGAAACTCATTTTCTACTAATATCTGAGATTCTAATGATCCATTTAACCGTTCACATTCAATTAATTCAAGTCGTATTCGTAATTCAATAAATTTCTGTCTCCAAATTGCGCTGGACTGAAACTCAACAAATTGCATTTCAAAACCCAACTGTGATTGGACTCATAATGACATTTTACTGATGATGTTCGACAAACAACACTTTCCAAACACATGGCACATAAGGCCTTGTTTTCTCTGTGAATCATTCCATATCTTTCAGTCCACCACTCTTGAAAAGGTCTGCCACTTCCTTCTTCTTCATTAAGTTTTCTTTTTTTTATTTTTGAGAATGACATGTTATGGTAATTATTCTGATAAAAATGTATTGATGGCAATGCTAGCAATCGATGTAAGACCGACACGTTTTCAGTATCAACAAAATGGCAGAAGCTAAGGAGATCTGGTTCAAATACGAGATTTGTCTTGAAAAAAATTTATTATGCCCTATGCTCCCAAAATGAAACACAGTCATATGAAAAAATTATATGGAATATGATCCACTAGTGCTTCTTCTATATTATTTACAGTTCTCGGAAATAATTGAACGTTATTAATTATGGTAATTTGAGATATCCGTAACTTTTCCAAAAAAACAAATTTCTAAATATCCTCGTTGTCGCATGCAACACAAAATTGTTTTGCGTGCCACCTTGGGCACACATGCCATAGGTTCACCAGCCCTGATCTATGGTCATTTCAAGAGATGAATTGACCAAGATGAAGTGACTGGGGATTAAATGACCAGTCACCATGGGTGACATCACTCTGATCAGGCTTTTCATGTGAAGGAATCCATAGCATAGCATATATGCATGTTAGAAATGTGTTAACACACCGGTTTACTACTTCTGTTACTTTTTTGAAGGCTCTAATTCAGTTAAAAAATAAGTCAGTATATTAAAAAGTATAAGAATTATGTCCCTTTATTAAGGTTGCATGCAAACAAAGAGTTTGATGTTGCAAAATTACCTACTTATGATTATTTGGAATTTTAAATATATGAAAAATTTTCAAATAAAGTTCTTGATGTTAGTTAATTTTTAAAAAAATGATTTTTTTAAATTCTTGTAGTTGTTCTGATTTGTAAAGACAAATAAGTTATTTCTGTTGAAGACTTACTGGTGCTAAGTTGTGAAGCTCCACCCATTTGCCAACAGTGGTGGCTGCTGGAACATCTCCAAAGTCTAACACAGTCTCCACATCAAGAGATTTATTTGCATTGGCTGCTTCAGCATTAACACCAGATAGGCAAGCGAGAAGATGAGGAAATTTACCTGTTGAGATGCAATCATTAGAAAAAAATAAAATCAATCTATCCATGTAAAATGAGAAAACATTATTTTGAAGTGTCTTTAGAAAACATTTTCAACTATCTTAAGAACAATGCACATGAATGACAAATGACATAGCTTACCAATGCCATAAAATATAGTTGGTCTTGAAAACTCATACTCTGTGCCAAATTCGCAAATAGCTGTTACTTCATAAACATAAGCACACTATAAAAAGAAGAATAAGTGAAGCCAAAATATATTTTCTCTGTATTGACACTAGGGAAGCACAGGATAGTACTTTTTGATATTCGGCTGGAGCTGAATATTGCCGAATAGTAAAATATGATTTCATGTCTTGAAAATAGCTTGTGTTTGTTGAACATTTTGCAAAACTGTTCAATAAAATACCTATATTCATATTATTCTTTTTTTTTCTTTTATATACCTTATTGTTTTAAACCATGTTACTGATTGATGAATTAAAGCTTAACAGTATCTACAAACAGATAGGCCTAATTAACTAATCTGTGTAGCATGAGTGTGTGTTTATGTATGAGGCCACCAACTGTAAAGGGTGTGTGGGGGAGGGTCAATGTAAAATATGTAAGTATATATTTTACTAGTTACTAATGTAAATCTCTCAAAAGTAAAGTGCAATCTGGCTTGTATAGTGGGTGGCTGTATGTATTCATGAATTTCAGACCAACAACTGATCACCAGGCTTGTAATTTAAAGTCCAAGGACCGGTTCTGGTTCAAGGGCTTAATACTGATACACCTTCCTTAATTGTTACTGATTTTATCGCCGTTTCTGTATCTGTTACAAAAGTGCAGGATAGTAAGCATATGGGTGTCAGGTGTGTAAAAAGTCAACCTGGCCTGATACATAGTGGCTAAGTACGCATTGTACTTAAAAAAAAACAATAATAATGAGGAGTTACTTGACACTCTCAAATTATTAAGAATATCGTTATCAAATCAAGACACTTAACACAGGAGTAATATTCAAGTTAACACGTTAGATAAAGTAAATCAACTGTAATATTTATTTACAGTGTAGTATGATTTCTTAGCATGGTGTGTTTTTCCATTCTGGCTAAAAAATGTGTCAATGTCTATCAATAAATTGAGTGTCAAGGAAAAAATTAATTAATTAAGGAGTAGGGGGTGTTTAGCTCTCCCTATAAAGATAGGCTTGGCCGTGTCTTTTACGCTAATATACACAAATCTGAGCCTTGTAGTTTTTTCTACAAAATAATTAGTTACTGGCTTAATGGGCTATGAAATTGGTTTGTGTTCTGAGTAGCAAAAGGTCACTCGTTTAGGTGTGTGATCTTTAGTCCAGCTTTATAATTGAGATTTATATCCAAGTAAGCAAAGTAGGCATTGGTGAAGAGGAGTGGCCTGTAGTCCAGCCACGTGATTGTGATTAAGCAAACTCATTGTCCGGTTACCCCATTAGAGGTGTGGCTAAAAGTCCAGCCCCTAATTAAGATTAGCTAAGTAAACAAACTCCTTTCCCTTGTGTGACCTCTAGAGAGTACCTACGTCCATTGTATTTGACTTGTGGTCACCTGTCTATCAAGGAACTCAATGTGATGGACTAAACTAATAAAAGGGGGTGGGAGTTGTTCATCTCTACCCTTGTTACCTGTGTAGAGATGTGGCTTGAAGTCCAGCCCCCTAATAACTCAATATTATGGACTAAACAAACAAAAGAAGGTGGGGGCTGTTCATCTCTACCTCTGGAGAATGGAGAAATACCCGCACATCTAGACAGATGTCTGGTCAGCGTGACAGAGTTAAAGAATATTAAATGGTAACTACCCCACTCAAAGGCCGAAGCCGAATTTCACAGAATAGTGAAAAATTGCTGAATATTTGGCCGAAGCCAGAGCGACTATCCGGTACACCCCTAACTGACACAAGTAAATCAGTTTTACATTAAAAAAACTATTTGTATTACAAACAAGATTTTTCCCACTGGCTATCAGTTCTCACACCTGAACAATAATAAAAAAAAAATTTCCAAAATTCTAGCACCTTCAAAACATGGATTCAAACCTGATCTCTACCTTCCCCCTAGTCATGCTGTTGCCAATGTATGTTCATTAAAATTTATTTGATAACTCAAAGTTAATATTGTATGCATATAAACTGTTTAGACTTGAATAAAAATATTTACATATATTTGGTGTTTTTTTTTATGAAACCCTTAAACATTTTAAACATTAAAAGTTAAAGAGTTTTGTATTTTGTAAAATCAATTCAACAACCTAATACAAAACTTACCTCAGGTTTAAAAGTAGCCTTGAACTGGACACTACTACCTTTTGCAAGAACAGCTTCAACAGGTTCAATGACAAAAGGACTTTGAACATCCCACAACAAACAGGTATCTAGATCACTACATTAACATATACAAGAAAAAAATATCATCTTGAAAAAACAATTATAGAGGGTTACAATTTTTCTTTTTGTATGTATAAAGGTCTTAAGTAAAGGTGAAGGCTTACAATGAGGTTAAGAACATTGTAATGCTATTTAATGGCTTTGTAATTACCCTGTGTTGTAAACATCAAAGGAAATGGAGACAGAATCTCTAACAGCACACATCTGGAAGTCCAAATTGACTGGAATGCTAATATCTGTTGCAGGCAAAACTGCTTTGAGAATCACAGAAAAGTTTTTTCCATCCTGGCAACACAAAATATTCAGCCATTATAAAGAAAAGGGATAAGGTACAAAGGAAAGCACCAAACCCTTAAGGGACAAAGATTAGTAATTTAATGCTCAAGAAAAATAAAGTTTAGTAAAACATCTACAATTTTAAAGAAATTACCTTCAAAGTAAAAGTTATTTTATCATTATACACAATATTCTCCAAAGGTCTGAATGCAATAAGTATTGAATGACTAGCTCCAGAGCTAAGAAAAATAGGCTTTGGAAAATCTACTGCAAAAAATCTTGTTTCAGGTGCTCTGTGAAAAAAATAGCAAGCTTTTTTTATGTGTGTGAATGTGCATTCATCTCTAAGTTTACTTTTCAAATAGCATTGTACAGTATAACAAAAAAAAAAAGCTAAATATGAAATGTGGCATTCAAATCATGAATGATTAATTGTCAGGAAGAGCAATCTTTTCAGAAAATGAAATAAGAAAATTTTTAAAATACTTTTTAACAAACAAAGCTAATATTAAACATACTTGTATCAATTAGTTTGGATAAGTTAACTAATTAAATTTGTTATAGATCTAAACTAAGAATAAAAAAACATTTATACAGATAAAAAAAAGGGGGTAATGACCTGAATTCGAACTCATGGCTCAAGCCTTCTCAGGCTTCTCAAGCCAACATGGTAACCACTCTGACAGTGGAGAGCTTATGAACATGGAAGATTGTATAGTTATCTATTATTTCTATAATCTCATCCTATTTTTTCAGGTTTGTATTCACTAACACTCAGACAATGCCCTATAAAGAGGATTAATTCAGCATATACCACCACTTCAGTCAATTACATTTTTTTCCCTTGTTCAAGATACCAAACAAAATAATTAATTACCAATAGATAATTAACTTATTGGTTAATTTTTTTTTTATTGATTCTTGTGTTTAAGGTAAAAGAAATAATTGTGCAAAATTTCGGCTCGATCCGAGATTGGGTGTGGGAGAAATAATGCGTACAAACATTTTTACTAGATAAAGAGACAGACAGCATAACGGAGTGAGTTGATATAAGTTTTGTAATAAATACATTAGTGAGCATTATTGTATACTTTAAAATTAGCTAATACATGATAGTTATCATTTGAAAACACTACAACTTAGAAAATTTAAACAGATCTAAACAAAATCTAATTTTTAACAAACTTTATAAAAAAAACTTAAAATGAATCTTAGATCAAGAAGGATATTTCAATACCTAGAAACCCTTTCTTCTTTTAAATTACAGAGTTTCCTTCCAAACCAATATATCTGTTAACTAGTATGTTAATGCATGTTAATAAGAGTCTTAAACTCTGCAAAGTCATTGTTTTCTTGGCTGATTCAGGCAACCTATTCTATGTTCTAGTGGCATAAGGGAAAAATAAGCCCTTTGTCCTAGCATACAGAATAAGAAATATACCTTTATCTGTGTATTTCTCAGTATTTTATTAGGTTTTCTTTTTTTACTTGTAAATTATGATTCAGTGTTTTATGTATTATTGCTACTTTACTAAAGTGTTTCTAAAATGATTGATTTTACAAATGACCTACCTGTAAGTTAACTTCATAGTTTTACCACTCAAATTTTTTATCACAAGTGTCTTGGTGTACTCAGAACTATGTTGCCATGCTTTCCAAACAATCTTGTCTAAGACTTCAATGCCAAAATAGTTCACCTTGTCGGAGACCAAAGGATTTATTGGAGACATGCTGGGAGGTGTGTTGGTTTCCATTTTGATGTTATCTGAGACAACATGCAAAGCTTGTTGTGTAGTGATGTCTAAAGTAGGCATTATTGGTTTTGAAATGTACACTCTGTGAATATGATACATTCATTTTATAATATATCATTAAAATTTTACTCAAGATTTTCAATCATCAAATCAATTCAAGGTGAAAATAAAAACAAAAAGTGTACAGTATAGAATATTATTTACAAAACTTTACTGATTCCAGTTAGGCATACTGTATAAATTGGTAGAGTAAAACTTCCCATTGAAGGCCTCTTTTGAAAAATGTTATGCACACTGTCTATCACTAAGGTCACAAGGCTACTACCACTAGGTAGCGTACCATTCTCTGTATTATAATATATATGTAAATAGACCTATAAATTATTATACTTTGTCAAATTTGTACTTTGACATTTACACAGCTAAAACCAACCTGGAAATCTCTGCACATCTCAAACAAGACTAAAATAAGAATCTTTAACTCTAATGTCAAGGCGGTCCTACTGTATGGCTCTGAAACATGGAGAACAACTGAAGCCACAACAAAAAAAATACAGACCTTCATCAACAGATGCCTGAGAAATATCCTAAAAATACACTTGTACGACAAAGTAGAAAACACCAAACTGTGGGAGATGAGTGGGCAGAAAAATATAGAGGTGCAGATCTTAGAGAGGAAGTGGAGATGGATTGGTCTCATCTTTAGAAAAGATACCAACAACAGAGCGGAACCCTCAGGGAACAAGACATAGAGGAAGACCAAAAAGAACATGGTGATGCAGCATACTAGAGGAAGCAGAGAGGACTGGAAAGAGCTGGGAAGCCATCAAAAAACTAGCAAGAGACCGTGGAGAGTGGCGTGTTTTTGCTGAGGCCCTATGTTCCATGAGGAATGATGATGATGAAATGTGCACTTTAACGTGATTCTTAAATCTTTGAATTCAAATTTTTATTTAATTAATAAAATTTATACTCTTGCTGGGACTAGACTTCACTAGAGTGTCTAGAGTCTAGACTCTAGAGCTAAACTAGATTTAATTTTAATATGTATAGATCTAGATTAATAACCAAAACTAGATCTTTTTCTTATATATAATTTAAGTAACTTACATGTACATACAGAATAACATATAGATCAATAGATAATAAATATACATTTCTAAAAGATCTATATTAAATTTAAATCAATACAATGAGTGACAATATTTAGGCTACATTCAAAGTTCAATTAAGTTGTGAATGTGTGAGATTTTGTCTAATTAGTCTATGATTAGTTGATTCACTTTTATGACGCATGGTAATAACGCATACATTTTTAAAATGTATTTTAACTGAAAAAAAGCTTACTGTCTATCTCTGTAATAATTTAGCGCAAAGCCAACATTTCCAAGAATCAATCAGAGTATGGCTCTACCGTAAATTTAAAAAGTAAGTCATTCAGACATCTTAAGATCAACAATGCTTGTCCTAGCAACAAGGGAGATTATTGCTATAACTTAGATAGATGCGTTTCTATTGATGGAGAAAATCGAACAAATAGTTTTAGAACTTGTAGGCTACATCCAATCTATTAGAGCTATGAGCAAGTATGATTTTTAAGTGTACAAATTTCAAATAGATGTTTAATTTAATCATTACGACTTTCATGGATACATCAATGCAATCACTGCATTATACTTTATACAACAATCATCAATGAACAAAACTTCTTGTTTTCGGAGTAACTCTAAAATGTTTTGAATGAACCGGAAACAACGTTATCTAGATCTAGCTAAACATGATAGGTCAGTGATATTAATGTCTTTGGTTAGTGGTTATTAAGCTAATGTTTACAAACACTAGTTTAGCTCTAGTTCTAGATCTAGTCTAACCAGCAATATATATAGATCTAGACTAGTAAATTCTAGAGTTGAAATAGCTACATCTATAGTATTCTATGCTAGATCTAATATATTTTTAATATATATAGATCTATATTCTATTATTCTATAAACTATATATTACTATATAAACTATATAATATAATATAGTATATATAAATATTATTATAAATTATAAATATAATATATATAATAATACTTAATGGCTTAATTATACTTAATAATAGATATTTTAGATAATAATACTTGTAACTTTGAATTTTTAAATTTAATAATACTAGACTAAATCTAGATCAGAATGATCTACTAAAATTTAAATAATACTAATAGAGACAGTCTAATTAAAATAATACTAATAATAGTATTTAAATTTAGAATTTAGATATATTATAATATTCTAGATCTAATAATAGATTATTGATTTATTATAGATCTAGAATCTATAAGAAAGTCTAGAGTAGTTTATGCTATTCTGACACCTATAAATAATCTATATATCATATGTCCAAGTTTGACTTTGACAGCGAATTATTTTACAATGGTTCGACATAGAAAAGAAAATGAAGTATCAAAATCTTCTTTAGTTTAAGGAGAATAAAGATGACTACTTATATTTGTATTCCTAACCTATATTTGTTTTTAGATTTATGGTCAAAGAGGCTGTGTGTTTTCATTTAATTCAGACAAATTTGACCCACATTATTTGATTCCGGACGCCATAATTTATTTCGGACAGTCTCTATATTTAGGCATCAATAAACTCAGATTTTAATTCTATATTAACATTAACCAAAATTTTAAGATCCCCTGGCATAGCTCCTCACATTAAATCATTAAGATGTTTCCAAATTATACATAAAAAGAACAAATAAAAATATGAACACACTTATTCTACCTAAATTAGGTCACTGGGACTTCTATACCGACTTTTAGACTTATTTTATGTTTGCATGATTAGATGTGTGTTCAATGTGTTTTTTTTGTTTGTTAATTTAATAGATCGTTTGTAGTATAGTACAGGTTAGGATAGCCATTCTTGCCTAACTGAATCCCCTATATTCTGTCTATATAAATATAGATCTATCTAGTAGGTCTAGATCTAAGCATTTATCTTCATTCAATGTACTAAGCTCACTCCAAACATTTGCCCATTTATTCTCTATAAAAAAACAACAACAAACGAACAAATATAATATAAGATCATTAACATTGATGTCCAAAACTGGCTGTCTGAAATAAATTTTGGTAAGAAAATCTTAATTTAATTCCGACACCCTATTAAACACCAACTTGAAAAAATTACTCTGGAATCCTCGATACACTATAACGAATCTCCACCCTGGGACGAAAGCCCTCTTCCTTCTATAAGGGACCATATTGAAAACATAAAAAGAAAATCTGATTACAGACCAACAGAGCTCAAGGAAATAGTGAACTGTTTTCTACATACCAATTACCCTAGCAATCAGTGGATCAGAGTTTACACGGATGGCTCATCCCATATAGCCACCACTAATGGAGGAGCTGGAATACTTATGGAATGGCCAGATGAGGAAAACTAGAAAAATCCATTGCAACTGGAGAGCTCTCTGACAGTCACAGAGCAGAAAGGGAAGCACTAGCTGCTACCATGCCAGCAAATCATCCAAGTTCCCCTCACAGTCAGATTGTCGATGCAAAAACAACAACCCTCCAAAGCTTGCAAAACTCTGATTCCTCTTATATTAAAAACCTCAGAACAGCACTTACAAAGCTCAACAACAACGGCAAAAAAACTGTTATTCAACGGATATCAGCAATATACAACTAGAAGGAAATGAGAAGGCTGACACACTCGCCAAATAACTCTCAAATAAACTCTGCACTCTATCCAGAAGAAATGAAGAAATTAATTGTTAACAAAATAAATGAGAAATGGACGAGCTCTCATCCAAATCACAAGAAAGATGACGCTTACTATTTAATAAGCTATCCCGACAAGACCAACATCTAATCTTTCGACTCAGGACCGTACACAACAGAATGCGACAACACATGTACCAGAAGCTCAAAATTGGAACCAGTGAAATCTGCCCATGTGGAGTATCACCAGAAAATGCCGACCACGTCCTCCAAAACTGCTCTCTTTATCAAGAGGCCCGTATAAGACATTGGCCCCAAATCACCCCAATAGAAAGAAAACTATATGGAGAGCTCCCTGATTTGGAAACCACTGCGCAGTTCATCTCATGTATTGGTCTAGTCATATGAACACTCCAACATAACAATGAGAACGAAGAAGAAGAAGAAATTAACATTGATGTCCAAAACTGGCTGTCTGAAATAAATTTTGGTAAGAAAATCTTAATTTAATTCCGACACCTCTATTAATTTTCTTTTGTATGGAATCAAACAACTTGGCTTATGAATCAAATAAATTAGCTCCAAAAACATAATAAGTATTGCCAGGGTCATTAGTATAGACTTAGACAATAAAAAAATGTAGTCTTAACCCTAGGAAGAGGTAAAATCATCCCAGTAACATAAGAAAAAACAACTAATTGACTTAGACATTTGAAATAGCTTTTCTTACATAAAAAGACAGCTAAATGGAAGGAAATTGGGTCAGAATCATTGGAAAATGAACAAGCACATTATACAACGTGCTAGTTTTATAATAAATATTAAAATAATTATTTAATTACCACAAAAAACAGCAAATGTCCGAATTCATGTAATGTCCAAATGAAATAAACTACTATATAGATATAATATACATATATTATGATATATATATATAGAGAGAGAGAGAGATCTCTATATGTAAATTATAATTATAGAAACCAGCACAATAAAAGTATATACAGCCAATCTGGTTTGTTGTTGTACCTTTTTCAAAATGGTGACCCTGCCCGTGAAATAGGAAATTACCTATTATTATTATTATTATTATTATAGATCAGATCTAGAGTCTAGACATATCTTAATATATAATCTTACTATCTAAATCTAGATGTACATAGATTCGTAGATCTACTAGCTAGTCAATCTAGAATGTAGATCTATTACTAACTATTAGTTAGACTTATTTATTAGTAAATATTAAATTTATATTAGATCTAGACTACATCTAGCTAGAATATATGGATTAAAAATGACATTAATTAGATCTAGATCTAGTCTATAGATATGATCTAAGTATTTATTTATTAATTAGAACTAATTCATACAACTACAAGTGCTCCTTCTTCCCTTGTGCCATTAGTCTTGTCTTGTAAACTTTATAGAATGGAATGAGCTGCCTGAATCAGCCTGGAAAACCCAATGGCAATTAGAGTTTTTAATTAATTCATTGATTAACATGCATGACTAGATTGACATGTGAAATGCGTAGGACATAGATCTAATTCTTTTTTTTTTTTTGATGTACCTCGGTAACGTCTGTAATCTAAAGATAAGAAAGAAAAAAGAAATACAGTCAGTACTTTGTTGATTATTTAAAATTTGGCTTCATTCCTTCCTTCACTGCCTTAATACCTTTTATGTAACAAAGTTTTAAGTAATCGCGCATGAAACCCTCTAGGTTGGATGATCATTTAGACAGTGACATCCTGATAATATAGATAAAGGTTTGAGATACTTTTGAATACTAAAGATAAAATTCAGAATAGACCTGCAGTGGACAAAATGTTCACTTCAGCCTCACAATGAGAAGTTTGTCCGCAAAGTCCGAAAAACTGCACACTGGCTTCAAAAGATTATACCTATCAAATAAAATGAAATATCCCCATAAAGTTTCAATTTTTTTTTCCATCTTCATATCTACTGGAAAAAAGTTTCAGCAAGGTTGCCAATCTTCTAATAAAAACTGGATATATCATTAACAGAGAAGTTTTAATGTTAAACCTTTCTAAGTGAAGCCCAATATCAAAATTTTTGCTTTTAAAGCAGCCTACTAAAAGGCCTTTTTTTTTGTTGAATTCATGTAATGAACATTAAATTTATTTTGTTTTGTTTTAATTTGAATTTCATAAATAACAATATGACTTGGAAATCAGTGAAAAGGTCTCTAGAGATTCTTATTCTACTCTAGTGGCAAAGAGTATTCAACCTACTGCTCATCATTAGTGAAAATGACAACCTTTTTATTTTAGATCTGGGGTATTTATTTACATGACTAGAACCAGCCAACATGTTGACAAAGTTACAAATAAAGCAGAATGACTTGATAAGTTGATAGAGGTGCATACCTAAAGTTAAAGTAACTTAATTTTATCAGATATATTCTAACATATATTGTATAAAAAATGTTTTGTCTAGATTTAAATTTATATAGTTTCAGATATTAAATTCAGCCTTACAATAAAGTGAAAAGGACTAGAGTCTGTACATCTTGTCTGATCTGCCTGAATGTCAACATTTCCATTCAGCAGTACTTTATTTTGGAAAATTGAAGCTAAATTTTACCGCACATTGGTAAATGTAAGCAAGTCTAAAAACTCACAATGTGCATGTAGACTATCTTTGGTCAAGAGGCTTCACAGGCTGTCTAATTGTGATAACTCTTTGTTGTCCTTACCACCAACATGGGACAGTGTCAGGCAAAGAAAGCTAGCAAGTCATATGTCAGATCCAGGTATGGTATCATTCATGATTTCATGGCATTTTTAACATATATACTTATTTCTACGTTGCAATTCATTCATAAAAGTTAATTATGCTAATCATGGCTTCTGGATGACATTTTTATTTAGAAATATTTTGATCTATAATTTTGAAATTAAATAAATTAAAATAATTATTAAAGACTATATTTCCTAACATCTAAAATGAATGTAAAGTTCTTTTGTTTTTTTGTTTCTGTGTTTTGTCAACACCAAATGCAAAGCTGGAGTGTACTCTGTAGTTGTTAAGGTTAGGGCTTTGAAAAGCACAAGATGAAAGCCTGGGCGTTAGTTATGGTCAGATTGATGTCACACACGCAGCAGGTCTCCACACGCCACATGTACATAGGAGCAGCAAATATCCAATACTTGAATACATTTTTGGGATTAGTAGCTTGAAGGTTCTGTCAAGCTGTAGCACTGAATGCTGCAAGATGCTTTAGGGTCACCAACTTCTTGATTTTTCCTAAGGGTTGTCTCCCTAAGCCTTTCCCATGTTTGGGTATAACACGAAGGCAGGGGAGGTTTGGATTCTCTACATTGTCATTTTTTCAATAATCTTAATTGGATATCACTTAATGAGTCAGTCATTGGGATTCTCAGAAATATTTAGAATCAGCATTGATCTATTTATTTTAATAAGTCTAGAGAAATGTTAAGCTCACTAACCAGTTGGCTACTTTCTGATTGTAATGCCATAATTATTATGGGAAGTATATTTTCTTGCTTTTTATCAGAGCTAGTCCAATTTAAGTCACACAATAAGCTGTCTTGTACTTGTCAAAGCCGCCAAAGATCAGTTGAAGTTTCATGCTAGCAAAGCTCCTTCAATCATATAATGACTATGGTTTATCTTGTTCCTTTGTTCAAAGAAGGACCTAGATATTAACTATCCTTGGAACATTGAAGCCCACACAAAATATTTCCTGCCTCTCCTTGCAGGTGTTGAGTTTTTAAGAAACAGTAAAAAGCCAATAAAATTTGGAATCCGAGGCGTTGAAGGGTCTGGCAGAGTGTAGCAGTATGTGCTACAAGTTGTCTAAGTGTCAGAAACTCCGGATTTTTTCTGAGGCTTGACTCTAGAGGCCTTTCCCATGTTTGACTTTAGCTGCAAGGTAGTAGTGGTTTAGATTCAGAGTTGGTTATCAAAGCTTATTAGCCCCTTGTGCCAGAAACATTTAGTTTTAATCACAAGATATTTACCTTTGACACTTCTATCAGTGTAAGCAGTTCTGCTGGACTCAATATCTGAGCCATACTTTAAGACCACAAGTTGGAAGCTACTTGCCTTTAACCTAAATATTAACATGTATACTAATTCACACTTACAATACTTTTAATCCAAAAAGATTTTTTAAAAGTGGATTCTAGAACCTGTCAAGCCTTGACTCAGAGTTCAATTATGATGAGGGTGAAATGGTAAATAATAATTTAAAAAATGGAAAATTATGTCAGGAAAATTTAAAATTGATAATATCAATGTAAAATGTATCTGCCCTAGCAATAAGTCACTTATTTCCCATGTCGTCACCACTTCTTAAGTTCATAAATACAGCTGATTTATCTTATAAAAAAAGATGTTACTTCAAAAAAAAAAAAAAAGAAGATGGTTAGCAAGTATATCTGTGTCCAGTTAAATTGTACATATAATTACATTATTTTTGTTATTGGTTAAAGAGTCATTATTTAAAATGTAGACACTCTATTCTTCAGAAAACAAAGGGAGCACAACAAGAGGTGTCAACTTTGATACCTTAGGATCATGGAACAACAGGCTAACCTTGCCTATATTGTATGAGCAGAGTGTCAAGAAAGGTAAATTAATTCCACGGGTTCCACTGGAAAAGATAGGACGGACATCTACCTTAGGAAGGCGAAAAGTGAATGAAGACCGCTATGTCTTGGGTAAATTAATGATCTTGTTTTGTTTTTTTTTTTAATAGTTTTAAAATGAAACTCATAAAATGTTTAATAATAACTAGGTACCAGAGCAACAGAGTTTCTGTTTTAAGTTAATAAAAAAATAAAAAAACTGCTACTTCTATCCAAGCCAAGGTTATAAATCAGTCATATTTAGTCTTAGCAGCAGTTAATACAAAATAAAGTAACATACCGGGTACTTTCTCAATTGTTGTGAGAAAAACCTGGAAAAAGATACTTCTCAGTAGAGAAATAGAAAAATCCCAAAGATATAATTATATGATCTAGTAGAATGAAACCACTGCCAGACATATATAAAAAATTGAGAATAAGCCCATTCCTTCTTTATGACTCAATTTCTTATTTATATCATAAGACCAGTGATAAATTTTGACAATTGTTCTCATTTTTAACTTTGTATGTCATAATGCATGTTTTTTCAAAGCTTATATCAGCTCACTCTTTCTGTCTGTCTGGTAAAAAGTTAGTACATGTTATTTCTCCCACATCCAATCTGAAATTTTGCACTATTATTTCGTTTACCTCACTACACAAGAATAAATAAAAAAACAAACAATTAGTTAATTAACTATTCGTAATTAATTTTTTTTGTTTATTATATTGAACAAGGGAAAGAAATTGTACTTGACAGATGTGGTAGTATAAGTTTAATTAGTCCCTTTTTAAAGTATTTTTTTATGATTTTCTTGTTTATTTTCTAATTAGTACTTAAGTAATTTAGGAGGAGTGGTGGATGAGCGGTAAAACTCTTTGCATCTGAACCGGAAGTCCAGGATTCAAATCCTGGTGAAGACTTGGATTTTTAACTTCAGGATCTTTGGGTGCCTCTGAGTCTACCCAGCTCTAATGGGTACCTAACATTAGTTGGGGAAAGCAAAGGTGGTTGGTCGTTGTGCTGGCCACATGTTAACCATGGGCCACAGAAAAAGATGACCTTTATATCATCTGCCCTTTAGATCGCAGGGACTGTAAGGGTACTTTACTTTTTTAACTTTATTTCTCACTTTATCTGTGTCTTTATTTTTTATTTGTATTGTTATGACTCTACATTGCGCACTGTCATTTGGCGCGACATTGTGTACCAGAGGACATAATAGAGAACAGAGGAAGGAAGATAGCCGATGATTAGCGATGTAAACAAGAAGACCTGAGCTGTGATTCAAAGTTTGGCTCTAGTTGTAGTTTATAATTGATTATTAAACGTTCTGTTTGCGCACTGTCATTTGGCACGACATTGTGTACCAGAGGACATAATAGAGAACAGAGGAAGGAAGATGGCCGATGATTAGCGATGTAGAGTCATAACAGTATTAATAAGTACCATTTTTTTCCTACTACAGAAGAACTAAGACCAGAACTCCTCTATTTTGGTATTTTTGATGGGCATGGAGGTTCCTATGCTGCCCAGTATGCATCTGACCATCTCATTGACCACTTATGTTACTGGATGACTCAAACAGAAGATCTAAAGGAAGTTTTAAAGAGATCTTTTTGTGACATGAACAATCTCTTAGCCAGAAATTTGACTTACTACCATATAGGTCAGTGACATATAAATATATCAATCAAGTGAACTATTGCATTTATTATATGTAACATGTCATGTTTATTCAGTTTCAAACCATTAAATAAAGACTGAATTGATCTGAATAGCATTATTCAAATCTCAGTTTTAAAAAAATCTTATCTACTAAATACAATAACATGCCGTTTGTTTCTTCAGATGATGATTTATTTAAAACTGGCACAACTGCTACTGTTTGCTTGCTGAGAAACTCAACAGAGTTGGTGGTAGGGCATGTTGGTGACAGCATTGCTATTTTGTGCCGAGAGGGAAAGCCAATTAGGCTATCCATAGATCATGACCCAGAGAACTCTGAAGAAGCTAGTCGCATAAAAAGTAAAGGTAAAAAAAAAACATCATTTTTTTATAGTCAAAATGCAGCGTGAATGTCTGCTTGAGTGGAAATGATGCTAGCAAGCTGATATTGTTGACATTCCTTTTTTTTTTCATTATTAAGAGATAAGAGAGATAGATAAGATAAGATAATTTTATTGATCCAATCAAATGGAAATTCAGTTTGACTACAATTGACAACCTCAGCGTAACTACTTTACAAAAACAATATGGATGAAAAATTCGAACAACATCCACTCATGAAACACATACACATTCACAACCAGCGCTTTATGAGTTTGACTTCCATGTACTTCTCGATGATGACAGCTGATCTTGTAACACTCTGACCGATAGTGGGATAAAGGAGTTTTTAAATCTTTCTGTTTTAGTCCTAATTAGTGACAGAATGGAATATAGGTTAAAACTATGAGTCCTTTTGTACAATGATACTAACTTGTGATGCTAATGAAGGATGCCATTTAAAATAGCACATTGTATATTTATATTAAAGTACTCCTTATCATGTTAAAAATCTTGTTTTTTATTTTTCTTTACTTAATGTAATTTATTGATTTTTCATTTCTAAGGTGGTCACATTATTCACAACAGTCAAGGTGTAGCTCATGTCAATGGAAGACTGGCCATGACCAGAAGCCTGGGAGATGTTGAACTCAAGTCCTTTGGTGTGACAGCACAGCCACAACTTAGGTCCATAGAGGTGAGCTCCCATTATACATATGTCTTTCATGTGTTGGTTTAGTCATTGATGAAAATAAATAGTTTTCCAAGGAAGGTAAAACTACATACACTAACATTTAATGTTCTAACATTCAACTTTTGCCATTGCAGACTTGGCTTTGGCTTCTTGTTCATTAGTATATTATGTAGATGTTGAATTATGTGCTGGTGGAATTGTTTGACGCTGCATAACTAACTGAGTTATAACACAGCAAAATAAGTCTAATATCAACAGAATGAAATTTATAGACTAAAATAACCTTTCAGTATATACATAATCTATGTTGCATCTAAGTTAAATGTACCTCTCACAACTATCATTTTACATGTATACATATTATAATATTTAAGCTAAAACTTCACATAGCAATCTCTTAAGATCCTTTTACTGAACCATGTTCATAGAATAAAACATGCAACTATTCACTCAACTACCCATTAATCCTGTGAGGTCTCTCGTGATTTTTCTTTTAAATTTTATTCCTATGTTATTAGTACTCATATGATTCTCAGATAACAATATAATTCACCCGTGACAGTCATAAAGTTTCAGAAATAGAGAGTATTATGCCCTGGCCTAAGCCTCTTTTTAGGAGAATACTTCTGGCAGAGTTTTTGTTTTACTGATTATAAAACTTGTACTGCTAACAAACAAGCATGACTTGCTAAATCCTTTTTGTTTTTTGTTTTTTTTTTTTTTGGGGGGGGGGGGGGGCGCTAAGTAAAAGTTCCCTGGCCTTTTGTTTTTGAACTTGGAATCGAGTTGGAATCTTGGAAAAAAATGGGATTTTGAACTTAGGGATTGTTGGGACACCCTGAGTCCACCCAAATCTAATCCATACCTTACATTATTTAAGGAAATTAAAGATGGTTATTTGTTGCGCTGGCCACAAAACACTCTCGTTAACCATCTGCCTCAAAGACAGATGTGCTTTACATAATGCTCATGGATAAGGGGTCTATAGGGGAAACTGTATTTTATAGGGAAAAAAGGAACTTGGCTGCCAAACTGAGAGTGCAAGGTTCACTTGATGGTTGAGATTTAACATTTTTACTGAAATTTGAATATGCACCTAAGTTCACTTTTCTCACTAGTTGATTGTTAATTAAAGGTTACAAAAACATGAAAATAGTATTCCATTGCATGACTTATCTCATGGATCTTAAAGTTTCAAGTGGAAGATTACTTTCTTCTTATAAAAATTATTTAAGCTTTGCGTTTTCTTTATTTCACTATATGTTCTCAAATTTAAGTTATTTTTTGTCTTAAAAATATACTAGAGAATTACTTTTTGTATGTATTTTATTTCTCTGCAATATATTTTTTTTTTTGTTTTTATTACCATTATATATGTTCAAATATAGGTGAAACATGGATCAGATGCTTTTCTTGTTATGTGTTCTGATGGGTTAAGTTTCGCCATCAGCGATGAAGAAATTGTCAACATTGTCAATAACACTGACACCCCTGATGAAGCCTGCTATCGTCTTTCAGACCAAGCACAGCATTTCGGATCGGAAGATAATGTCACAGTAATAGTTATTCCCCTTGGGGCTTGGGGGAAATACCAGAAGCTTACTGGTGTTCATATGAATTTTGGTCGCATTCTGACACATTCGCGTAATTATTAAGTAAATCTTGCAGTGAAGGTTTGAATTCAATTGTAAATAATTTCTTTGAGACTTATGAAACATTCTGAATCATTGTAACTCCAATACTCCTATTTATGATGAGTGAATACAGTTGACTCTTGATAATTTGACAGTTGACTGAACATTAAAGGTTAACTGCATATGTCAAGAAAATTCTATTTATGATGTATTAAAGCTTTCTCTTAGACTTTAAAATGTATTTTTTTTTAATGTTAAAATAGACGAAAAAAAATAATTTATTGATCTAAAACAATTCCAGACCTATGATTTCTGTTTCCACATACTTACTTACAATTCAATTCTAGTTACTTTCTAAAAATGTACATAAAAAATAAAATAAATAAATTATAGGTTTTTTAAAGCGTTATTTTCATGCGTATAGCATCATACTATGGTATACATTAGTTACATGAAGTTAACTCTTTCTCTCCTGATTGATGATACCATCATTAATTTGACCCCTTACGTTAACTTAATTTTTGGGTTTGTAAAATTTAATTTGTGTTATATAAAAAGGACATACATTTATCTATATCAATTATAACATTTTCTGATTAAGAGAAAACTTTTATTGAAGTTTAACTCTAACAGGCTAGTGAAATACAAATGGAAAATAATTACGGAGAGATAGAGTTAATGAATCGATATTGGTGCCTTGTGGGTTACTGTGTTGGATTATAAAGTGTCAGACTACCAAAGTCAAGAGTAGGTTATTTTGCCTTATATTACTTGTTTATATTTATCTAAGTAAATTAGGAAAAGATGGCTTAAAATAAATGTTTCTGAAGTTGTGATAAAAAGACAATATATTCTCTGTCCATTATGTTATTGACTTAGTGCCATATCTGTTGAGCCCAAAGATTAGAGAAGATCAAAGGTTTGAATGTAACTGTAACAAGCCATGACCTGCCTGACTACCACTGGCCACACAAGAAATGTATGTGTTGCGAGAGAAAAACTCCAGGCTCTAAATGCATTGACTGCAGTCCTTATTGACAGAAGCTTTTCATTGAAGAGTCGTTTATGATGCATTGCTTGTCAAAATTCTCCCAGCAGTCCCTTTCAGAATCGAACTGTTGTTTCCCTCATGTTCAGAGTCTTTTTATTTAACCCAAACATTTGAGTTCTCAACGAATAATGACTGTGTTCTTTTTATCTCTTGTGCAGCGGGAAATTTTTAAAAATTGTTCATAGCAAGTATTGTATAACATCATGTTTTCATGTTTTTAATGCTGGTAATGTATTCAATTTTTTTAAATTCAGGATTTTTCCAATTGTGCTTAATTTTATTTAGTAAGTATTTAGAGTGGCTGATATTTTGATATCCATTGACTTTTTTTTTAAAGTTTTAAAATCAGATATAAGCTACCATGAGCATTTTAAAAATTTGTTTCCTCTAAACTTTGATTAGTTTTTTTGACAAATATCTAGACTGCTAGGCCTAATCAGCTAGCTTTCTGTCAAATGTTAATATTAAATGGCATATAACACTGAGGGATTTTTATCCAACAGTTGGGCTTTTTATTTGTTTTAATATTTTTTTTTAGAAAATAAAATAAATTTGTGTAAAAAAATAACTTTACAACATGTAAATGTAAATTTGAACTTATCTACAACGAATGATTAAGAGTTGTTAGTTTTTTGAAGTGATCCCCCTTTGACGCATTATTTTCTAAGTTCTACTTTTGCTTGAGTTGAGAAATGTAAATTCATTAAACAAAAGACACAAGTGCAATATATTTTCTAACCCTTGAATTTTCTTAGGACTATTTGTGTTGTTGTTTTTTTCTAGGAAAATAGGGTTCTCTGTGATCAAGTTAGAATTTACTTTTTTAATAACTATTACTATTGTTTAGTACACTATTGTTTTGTTTCAGGCCATATGAGTTATCTGCAAAATACAGTAAAATGTTGGAATCTATTCATTTTATAAAATCAATAAATGAAATATGATAACTTTATAAACATATTGCTTTTTATGTCACTTTGCATATATTGTTTTTATTTTAGATTTCTATATTATTCTCATTTTTAATTGAATAGTTTCAATCTTATGATTTATTTTTTCCCTCAGTTGGTTTGTTTTACTTTATCTTTTTGTTGTTGGCTGTGGTTGCCATTAATAAAATGTATTTAAATAAAAGTGACTAGAAAACTAGTATACACTAGTTTGATTTATTTAAGTTGTGGAGTTACCTGAAAGAGATTCTTACATTATATATTTATTATCATTTACTACTAGCGTATGCCTAATTAGCTAAACCCAGTGTTTGAGTGATTTGATCCTGATTTTTGCTTTCAATAGCTCTTCACTTCTTACAGTTAAGATTTGAACACTACTCCTTCCTGTTGATTCAATGTTTTAAAGGTTTTGAAATAACACACCATTTCAGAACCTCAACAGATTTATTAATACATTTTTCTGCTTCATTATTTAGATGTGATATGAATGTCTAAAATTCAGTAAGATAATTTTAATATTTTTGAAAACATTTTTTAATAAATAGCCCAATGTGGCTGAGCTATCTGAATACTGATATTTTAATAATTGATTACAGCCCTTCTGTATTTTGAATGCACAGACTTTCCCTTCTCGACAGATTCTATTGCCTCCTCAGCCACATTTAGTTAATGCCTGTAATGTAGATTTTTAAAAAATGACTGATCTCAAGCTGTATCGGCACCTGCCATTTCTTCAACACATCAAGTGTAGGGGGGGGGGGGTCGGTCATTGATGTGATGACAACATTGTTCAGCCATAGCTAATGCCCAGGCTTTTATCTTATCACTAAGAGATGATATCCATAGAGCTTTGCAACTGAAGGAGGCCTAAAATTTTTGTATGTTATGTAATATATAAAATATTTCTTAATTGTTATGAATGATAAAGTACACAATTTGTCTTAAGTCTCACACACCTCTGTGCAATATTTACAAACAAAAAGTATAGGAATAACAACTAGACACAAATTGTCCAAATAGACAAATATATTTCTGAGTGTACATCACAAGAAGAATAAAATGTGCTAATATAAAAACAGTCAAAAATGTTAACATGTAGTCTACATTAGCAGTAATTAAAATGAAACAGATTAACCAATAATAAAGTGTAAACTTCAATGTATAAAAAACTTCATGTCCACATTGAATTTTATTTTTGTAATACTCTGTAATATGAAAATATTTTAACAGATATATATATATAGAGAGAGAGAGACAGAACAGAGAAAGATAAATTAGTTACATTCTTCTGTTAAATATTGATAAGTATAAACATTCTAAAAGGCACACAATAAATAGCATGAAATTATAATACTGTAGGTCGACATTTCAAACAAAAGGATGAACACAGGCTATTAAAAATAAATAATACTGTAAAATAAACAATGGACAGGACCTCCCCCCCCCCCTTGCACCTCTCCATTTAGTAATTTTTCTTTCAGTTTAATTTCATTTAAATTAGATTGTCACTATCTCATTTGATTTGTTTTGCTTAAAAAAAATGTAGCAGACAAAAAATCTAATTGTTCATGGTACATTTGTACTATAGTCCTTTTTATGCCCATCTTTTATTTTTACTACATTCTATAATAAACAGCTACTAGATCTAGAATATATTGCTAATGCAATGACAAGTGGTGTCAAACGTATGTGTCCTTGCTTTGAAAGCAATCCTAAACCTTTTATAACTAAACTAATGAGCAGCAAGTATACAAATAGGGGAGCGAATACAGAACTGAAAAATAAAGACCCTGACACAATTAGTGCAAACATTTTTCAGAAACCTTTTTTAAAACAATTTTCTATTGGATTGGATTCAAATGTTTTATTTTCAAATGCTGAAGAATATTAAAGATACTACAAGTCAGCACCATTTATGGACCTTCACTTTTATTTTTTTAGTTATTACTATGGAAAGGATTTTTTAAAGGTGAAAAGGGAATGAAAATTTAACATTATGGCTAGAGGTATTTCAGAAAAATACAACATTATACATTAGCAAATCTCAAATAGTGTATTTCTATAAAATCTTGTAATATAAGAAAGAGGCCAACCAGATCGGTAGAAAGTGTTTTCTAATGCTAAAACAATTTCAATATAAATAAAGAATGCAGCTTATTTCTAATGGTGAACAGTTTGCAGTGAAAGAGAACTTTGAAAGCTTTAAATAATATTTTAAAAAAGTAAAACAAATGCACAATGAAAGCACTACTTGAAATAATTTTTGTGCATGTATCAAAGCTGTGATGACAGGTACAAAAACTTTTAGAGCAATTACCTAACATGTAACAAACTTAAGTTATTTCATTCAAAAAGTGTGGAAAAAAATGACATAAATATAAAAACATTCTGGTTCCTACTGCATAAGTCAGTATGCAAACATTTAATGCCTTGATGTTACTGACTGACTATAACCTTGGTGGCCATATGTAAGTTGCTAAGAGTTCCTTTTCATTTATTAGAAAATACAAAAAACTAGTGAATGTACATTAAGTCAAAAGTGGCACTCAAAAAACAAGCACATTGCAAACTAAATAAACAAAAATTATAACTTATTTCAAAAGTGCATTTCTTTTTTTTTTTTTAATTACACCAATCTGATTTTCCATGCTGAAGAATCAACTACACACAAGGTGGAAAGTTAGGATGCTCATGCTGTAATCGGTATCTACAGCTCACCATTGTTGTGCATAGTTTGTTGACTGGGAAAAAAAAAAGACAAAACGCAATTAATATTTTCTGAGAAAAATAATTAAATCTCATAATTCAAAGAGGAGGCGAGGGGGGCTGAGTGGTAAAGCCCTTGGGGTCTCATTTGAAGGCTGGGATATTGAACTTTTGGAATGTTAGGACACCTCTGAGTCTACTCTACTCAAACGGGTACCTGACATATTTTGGGGAAGTAAAAGTGGTTAGGCGTTGTGCTAGCCACATAACACCCATGTTAACCACCAGCTAGAGAAACAAATAAGCTTTACAACATCTGCCCCTGGTCTAAAGTAAGTATACTTGTTGAAGTCAATTATTCAACTTTAAACTTTTAAAACAGTGAATTATTTCACAATCCAGGAAATTCTGACATTGGCCTTTTTTAACACTCTATGTCTATATGCACTATTGACACAGAGAAAACTTCTGGGCTTTGACAGGTCAGCTTGCCCTGACAGCCCTAAGGCAAAATCTTTCTCATCCATAAACTGTGGAAATGTCTGCTGCTCCAGAATAGGCGTAAATAGCCACAAAAAAATCTGCTTTGTCACAAAGGGTTATAAATATACAAATACATAAATTTCTATCTTATAAATTATAGACATTCGTTCAAAGAATAAGATAGTTAGATAACTAATTAAATATGTAAATAAGATGATTGTAGTAGTTTATACAATTAGTTGGCAGAAACTAGGTTTTCAAGAGAAAAGAGATTGTTTTTTTATTTTTGGATTAGATTATTTTACAGAAGGTGTTAAAACATGTACAGAGGTGATTTTTATTTTTCCTAGAGCGGAGTTGCTACCCTTGGGACACTGCTATTATCGCTGTATTTCTGGACTTAATATGTAGCTGTTTGGTTTTGTTTTGTTAACCTTTTAACGTGCATGACTTTTGTTTTGGGGATAATTAATTTAGTTCATATTCTTACTCTAGCACTGCCTGCATTGACTTTTATGAAGTGAAAACTAAATTAAAAGTGTTCTCCCCTAAATAGAAAAGCAGTAGCTGCATTATTGTATGTTCTTAATTGCATATACTTATAATTTTTAATTACTTTGAATTATGATTATTATTATTATACTTGATTGTATATACATCCAGTTAGGGTGATAGATTTAGTGAATTCTTTATCTTTAAATGAACACAACAAAATCTGTAGTGATTAAAACACCAAAAACAAATCATAAACATAATATTTGAATCACAGAATTGAATTCACATGAAATACATTTGTGAAGACAATGTTGTAGTATTACTTAATGAACAAACTGAAATACACCAAGCAAATGAGCCTGGACATGGTGCTTGCATTTTCTTTTACTATTTCACAAGTTTTGTGTCTCCTGGATATTTCTAAAGGGTGCACTGTGACATCATAAGAAGATTCTGACCTACTTTCATCTGTACTAGTCACTTCCAGAGCACACAAATAAATAACCCCATAAGAATAATATTTTTCTTTCATCGCACTGCTATAATGCATAAGTGAATTAAGCCACTCTATTTGCAATTATTTGTGGTAAACAAGGTTCAAGTCTAGGTCTTCCACACAATGCCTTCTCAAACAGTAAAGGTCATCTGTTTCAGTGGCCTATGGTTAACAAAGGTGACATGTGGTCAGCACAACGACCAACTACCTTAACTTTTCCCCAACTAATGTCAGGTACCCATTAGAGCTGAGTGGACTCAGAGGGGCCCAAAGATTCCAAAAATTAAAATTCCCAGTCTTCACCAGGATTCAAGCCCAGGATCCTCAGTTCAGAAGCCAGGCGCTTTACCTCTCAGCCAACGCACCTCCTTCTCGGCCTGTGGCATATGATTAATTATAATTTGTCAGAATCTGAAAATAGATTTGTTTTTAAGACTTAGGAAACCAATATACCAAGGAAACTTACATTGTAGCGTCCTTTGATTTTTGCAGAATAAGTCAAATAGTCTATATGCTTCTTTATATTTGCTTTCTCCCTGAATGTTTAAAGACAAAAATTTGAACTATGTTATCAGTTTAAAAAATAATACAGTAGCTAAAATATTTTCTAAGTGTTTCTTTGAATTTAAGATATGATTAGCTATTAGTTGAGAATGCTCTATTTTTTTAATTGGTACATTTTTAATATTAGTTTACAGAAACAAAAGCACAACATTTTTATTTATAATTAGTTGTTTGTTGTTGTTTTTTCTAATAATTGTTAACAACATTAAAGGAAGAAAACAAAAATTTCAATAAAGCAATTTTCTTTCTATATCCATGATGATGAAGACATCAAATTGAAAAACAAACAAACTAATATTTAAAAATTATGAATTTTATAAGCTATTGGTCAATGCATGTCTTCTCAAATAACTTCAGTGAACTGTTACCTTCAGCAAACTTTTTAAATTTATTTATCAGATTTAAAAGTATCAACTTCTTTAGCTTGCTGTTCAGATTTAGCACTGTCAACTATCCTAGCTCACTCTTCAGATTTGGCATAATCAACTTTCTTAACTTACTACTCAAGTTAAGCAAAATCAACTTTGTAACTTACTCATCAGATCTAGCACTTTCATATTTTCGTTGCAGCCTCTCTAGTTCATGTGAACAAGCCGCTGTTGAACACTGATGTGCATCATTTGCATTTTGATCAGCATTTTTCTCAAAATAGTATCTGTTGATTTCTTCTGGATTATTTTTCAGTTTTTCCTGTTAGATAACAATTACATACATTTTACACATCTGGATTTATTTAGTTTTTTTTTATGTGTCTGACACATCTGTTTATGGTCTGTGGTACACCAGTCTGAAAGTAGAGCATACTAAAGAGAAAGCTTAAAAATGTGGATTCCAGATTATGGAGGCTATTCCATAAGAAGCAAGCTTTTGGGTGTCTCTGGTGTACAGGATATGGAAGCATTGATAAGTGAAGTATTTTAATATACAATATAATCCTTTTTTTTTACAAAGCTTATTTAAACTCACTCTGTCTGTCTGTGTGTCTATCTGTCTGGCCAAAAGTTTGTAAACATTATTTCTCCAACACCCAATCTCAGATGAAGCTGAAAATTTGCATAATTATTTCTCTTAACGGACAACACAAAAATCAATAACAAAAAATTTAACCAATTAGTAAATTAACTATTTGTTGTCTGATTTTAAATACTTGTTCAAATAGATAGATGGTCAGTTGTCAGATTTTAGATACCTGGTCAGATAGATAGATGGTCAGTGGTCTGATTTAATTGATCTAGTAATTACAACATGAAGAGATTAGAGACAGAGTTACTAGAGTGTCAGGACCCCACAATGACCTGCTAACTATTGTAAAAAAAACAGAAACTAAAACTCTATGGCCATATTACAAGGTCTTCAGGGCTTTTAAAACCTTCCTTCAGGAACAGTACCAGGAAAAAGAAGAAGAGGCAGACAGAGAAAGGAATGGGAAGACAACATACAAAAAATGGATAGGCCTAGCATTGAAAGAGGTTCTATCCAAGGCAAAAGACAGACTGGGAAAGACTGTTGACAAATCTTGTGTGGTGTCCCAACAATCCAACAGATTAAGGGATAGGTGAAGGTGAAGTGATTACAACATAATGTAATTTTCAGTCACAAAGTAGGAGAAGAATAAGGCACTAGTTTCTGTGTGATGGACACAAAGAAAATTATTGCACAAACCTAAACAGAGAAGCATATTGTCTGATGTGTTTATAACTAGGAGAAAAAAAAATGGGGAAAGGGAAAGTTGTCATTCAGCTAGCCTGGACGCTTGAACATATACATAGTGCAACATTATGCAGTGTACACACACACACACACACACAGATTGTAATGTTAGAAATCAATCCATAGCATCATATGGAATGATGTAAAAAACACAAGCTGGCTAAACATGGTTGGATAAAAAGGGTGTACATTTTTTTTTTTTAATTATCAGGAACCTGCTAAAACTGACTTTTTCAATAAAGACAAAAAAGGAACAAAAAAAGCAATGAAATAAATTTGAATAACAAGAACTTCTAATTATTTGGATTCTAATTTTGTGTTTCAAGATCTAATACAGTAAATCAAAAAGAAATACTTTTAATTTATTCTTAGTAAAAAATGTATAAAACGAATATATAACCATATGGTTTCTTTTTACTTTCTTAAATTAAATATAAATCAGAAAAATTTTTATTATTTTGTATCATACCAAAAATTGTTTCTGTAAATAAATTCGCCTGTTAACAAATCTTTGTTTACGCAGTGCCTCATGATGTTCATTGATTCCTGAAGCAGCCATTAAGTCTTTCTTTCCCTGCAAAACTATTTAAGAGAGATGAATTTATTCAGATTTAATTTAATCTAGACAAAGAGCTCTAATTATTTTATTAATATAAATTCTAAATCCAAACTTTACATGTCTGACAATCATTAGAGAAGATTAAAATGGTTGATCAATGTGCTAGATAACAAGTAAGAATATGTAAGAATAATAATAATCAACAGGTAATCATCATTTGAATAATTTCTGACAAGCATACTTCCTTATTATTTATCATTGTTAAACTATAGTCAAATGATGGAGCTATATTTTTGAAACATAAATTTGTATGTAGATTAATTGTATATAGATGTTTGTCTAGGTAGTTCCAACTTCCAAATTTTAGCTAATTAAAGGACAATATTTTAAATAGAATAATAATATATTATTGGAAGTCTGAATAAAAATATAGTGAGTATAACACTTTCAATGTGTCTCATACTTTAACTGTAACTGTCTAAGTCTAAGACTAAGACTTGAGTAAGAGAAGACTCTGAAGAGAAATTAAAAGGAATTGAAATAATCATGCATTATATTATGATTATATTATAATTATAATGTACAAGAATAATCTATGCGAATTTATATATTTAGATTAGATCTATATAATCACACACATACTAAAACATCCTTACCAATAAAAAAAAGATAAGCTTCTGCTATTTCCAAGTCTATTATAGAGATCTTCAGACCTTGAATGTTGCGAAAAGTAAAATGAAGACTGCTGAGATAATGAAGTACTGCGTTGCCAGGTAAATTAATATACCAGACTTAACTCTGAGCTAAAAGAGCATGTTAAGGGGAAAAAACTAAACGAGAAAAAAAAAAGAGCATTCACATTATAATATACCTTATCTTATAAAGAATCTCAATCTATGTAGATTTAGATATCAATTTAATCAATTATATACAAACTATTTTAGCTAAGCATGCCCTTTAAAAATATAATTTTTAAAATGCATTCACCGGAGGTCCAGTGTTTATATTATATTAGATCTACATCATCTACTATCTAGATCTAGGAGTGGTTTTTACTTTGAGTTTTAGTTAGTAAAAGTTTTAGTTACTTTTTATGGGACGTGAGATGTAGTAGAATATATTATAGAACTAATATATTATACCATAATCTATATATTCTAGATATACAGGTCAATCTATTCAGCTTCAATATAGCTTGCATGTTTTGTTTTCTCTTTCTGTAAATAGATCTATAAAACTAGATCTAGAATCTCGATCTGTAATAGCGCACTTTTGAAAATGGGCGTCACCTATGTTACGGTAATTTTCGGTTCTTGTCATTTCCCTCCTCCTCTTTCTCCTTACACTGTGACTGTCAACTGTTGTCTTTGCAGTGCAAATGTTGACACAGTCATAACACGGGTGCTGATTTTATAACATTAAAATTAAGGCTAGGGACTTGTTACATATATATAGATCTACGACGGATTAATTTGTGTAAGTATCACTGTGACTGTATTGTATTGTGACTGTATTGTGTAGATTCCTAGATTTAGATCTATATTCTGAGTACATGTTTATTCATTATAATTGTCTTAAATTGTTATTGTTTAATTTTAATTTATTTTTGTATGAAAATTGTAAACAAGTCAAATGTCTTGAATTTTTGAAATGGCATGCAATGATTATAATATGATACATGCCCCAAGAGTCATATCATCATCATCTGTAACTGTAATGATAGTGAATAGTGTATTATAATTATCATGACAAAAGGATATATCAATATTTCAATATCTAGATTTAATAGATCTATTTTAACTATTTATTTAGTTGATAGTATGATCAGATTAGATTGAACATCTAGTCTAGATCTAAGTCTAAATTAAATCTAGGAGCTAAACAGTAGACTAGAATCTAGATCTATAAAGACTATTAAAGTATATAGATCTATATAAATATATAGTCTAGATCATAGTAGATCTAATATATTAATATTATATTATTATTATAGACTATAGACCATCTAGATCTAGATCTATATAGACTCTAATTAAATTAGTGTCAAAAGCCAGGCCTCATACTCATGGCCATGGTTCTTTTTATTTCAGAAGTTTTATTTTGGCCAGAGAATATTTTATATTTAATGTAGGCCTATTTATATTATAGATCTAGTACATAATATTAATATATTATAATAGATCTACAGACTTTGTCTGTAGTGTTAAGTGTAGTAGACCTATAGTAGATCAAGTCTACTAATCTAGCTCTAGGTGTTATAATAAATGAAAACCTGTCATATATATATATCTTATACATTACAGACGTTACTTCGAAAAAGAAGATGATTACGTCCTACGCGTCATGCATTCAGTCATGCATATTAACCAATGATTTAAATTCTGCCAAGTCTCTGGTTTTACTGGCTAGCTCAGGCAACCCATTCCATGCTCTAATAGCACTAGGGAAAAAGGAGTATTTGTACAAATTTTTCTTAGCATAAGGGATGAGGAATGTGCCTTTATCTTTGTGTCTTTCTGAGTATTTTATTAAATTTTGTTTTTGTATTTGAAGATTATGGTTCAGTGTTTTATGTATAGTTGCTTCTTTACTTTTGAGTCTTCTGTCCTGAAGGCTTTCTAAATTTAGTGATTGTACCAAAGGTGTTACTCTAATCAAATGTGAATATAAAACTAAAATGTTATTTAACCTTGGTAGGCCAATAATAGAATATGCATCCTCTGTTTGGGACCTCTCAACTCAAGAAAACATTAAGAAACTGGAACAGACACAAAATATAGCAGTGAGATTCATAAAAAACGAATATTTACATTTGACTAGAGTAACACCTTTAATAAAATCACTAAATTTAGAAAGCCTCAGAAATACACAAAGATAAAGGAACATTCCTTGTTCCATATGCTAGTACAAATTTGCACAAATGTTCCTTCTTCCTTAGCGCTATTAGATCATGGAATGGGTTGCCTGAGCTAGCCAGAAAAAACAGAAATGACTAAGGATTATAATATCAGTCATGGAAATAAGATGAATGCCTGGGCATTAGCTGTAGTTCTTCTTTTTCCATGCAGCTGATATATATATATCCAAAGGAATGGCAAGTGCAGATACATTATCTAGATGTAGTAGATCTAGTTTTTATATATTATATACCTAAAATACCTTTATAAATAATATATATATATATATATGTATACCTTTTGTATAGTATAAGCCTATTAGACTAGCATTACATACCAGCTTTGCCAGTTGAGTTGTCACCAGACTATAGATCTATATTGTTTATTTTTATTGATCTCCGCACCCCCCCCCCCTCACTCCTTGCTCTTCCAATAAAATTGCCTGCATTGTAATGGTCCTACTAACATGCTTTTTACAACTCACTCTGTCTATTATATGGCAAAAAGTTAAGTTTGTACACTTTATTTCTCTCACACCCTATCTCGGATTAAGCTGAAATTTTGCACTATTATTTCTTTTTACCTCACAAGAATCAATTTTTAAAAAATTTACCAATTAGTTTATTAACTATTGGATGTAATTATTTTGTTTGGTATATTGAATAAGGGAAAGAAATCATACTTGACAGATGTGCTGGTATAAGTTGAATTAATTCCCATGAGGACTCTTGAACCCTTAGTGGATATTTTTTAATGCTGTTAAAAAATGATCATGTAAACATTCACTAAGATACCCCATTCTCCCCCCCCCCCCTCCTTTTTCCCAACTTGTCCAGACAAGTGATAGGATTATAGCTAAAAGCTAAACAAAAACAATTGTTAAAAATATTTCTAATCACACAGATTTATTATGTCCTAGCCGGTTATAGATAGAACTACATGACTGATCCAAACTAATTAATACAATTACAATTAATATAAGCTTTGTTTTATAAAAAAGCTTTTTTTTTTTTAAATTATTTTTCTTGTTAAGCCCTTGAATTGTAGTATCTGTTGCATTGAAAGGGAGAACCCTCTCTCTCTCATCTCTCTTTCCCCCTTTTCTTTTTGTGGATCCCTCAAGCAAACTAGCCATTACATCATCCAGGTCTCAACAACAACAAAATCTTTCTGATTTGTCACATTGGCAAGCATGCATTTGCTACCCAGAGGTCAATGGTCAACAATTGGTAAAGACAGATGTGGCGAGGTGGGGCATGTGGCTTCTGCTGAAAACTATGATTCGTTATGAGTACTAAATGATACTATTACGCTGACTGCTTCAATACATGTTTCCTGATTTCTACTATTTAAGAAAGATAGTATTTTGCTGTTTGATTTTTCAAGAGTTATGCTTTATATAAATAAACAATGAATTCATGACCTGTTTAGTGGTGGCACCCGATTAACCGAAGAGAAACAGCATTCAGTTCTTTTGTTTATGTCTCTGAGTAAGTTTACTTTAGAAAGAAGACACTTTCTATTGGATTACCAAAGTAATTAAATGTGACCAGTGCATGCACATTCCCCCCCCCCCTCGTGGATCTTGTTACCCCTCAGGGTCTGGCCGGTACTGCTTATTCTTCATCTGGCTTGTTTTATGCTGCTGATCTTTAGAAAAGTAGTGTGCTGCTCTCTTCAGCTGTTCGGGCGCTGTCTTCTTATGTTCTAAAATACAAACGTTACTTCAAAGACGAAAATGATTACGTCCTGCGCGTGTTCCTAGGTCAATCTAGTCATGCATGTTAATTAATGACTTAATTTCTGCCAAGTCATATGTTTTCTTGGCTGACTCAGGCAATCCATCCATGCTCGAATAGCTCTAGGGAAGAAGGAGAATTTTTACAAATTTGTCCTAGCATATGTCTTTATCTTTCTGTCTTTCTGAGTATTTTATTAGCTTTTGTTTTTGTATTTGAATTTTATGGTTCAGTGTTTCCTGTATTATTGCTACATTACTTTTGAATCTTCTATCCTAAATAGTTTCTAAATTTAGTGATTTTACCAAAGTCGTTACATGTGAATATTCGTTTGCAATGAATCTCTTTCATACAGAGTGTTAGTTATTGTGTGTTACATAATAGGATATGTCTTGCATTTAAATTGGCTCATTATAATAGGATATGATTGACTGTTTTGTAAGGGTGGGCACGGTTTCTGCAGAGGGGGGGTAGGTGTATGCAGTGTATTCTGTTTGGAGGTTTATGTGTCCTAGTCTGAGTTTTGCGCTTTGCTGGCAGGTACAGAAATGCTTTTGTTATTACTGGGGGAAAAAATTAAACTCCACGTGTGCTTGAGAAGGATTCTTAAGTTTTTTTTTCGGAGACATGCAACACTTTTGAGAGCCAACAGCAAGTTCTGTAAACATGCAATAAACACGTAGAGCATGTTTTACTTGGTGTTCATTCTTTCATTTGTTTGGCACATCATGGCATTTCTTTTATTAGATGATCTCCTTCTTCTTCTTCTTCTTCTTGTTTCTTTGGCACATCATGGCATTTCTTTTATTAGATGATCTCCTTCTTCTTCTTCTTGTTTCTTTGGCACATCATGGCATTTCTTTTATTAGATGATCTCCTCCTTCTTCTTCTTCTTCTTGTTTCTTTGGCACATCATGTCATTTCTTTTATTAGATGATCTCCTTCTTCTTCTTCTTGTTGTTGTTGTTTGGCACATCATGGCATTTCTTTTATTAGATGATCTCCTCCTTCTTCTTCTTGTTTCTTTGGCACATCATGTCATTTCTTTTATTAGATGATCTCCTTCTTCTTCTTCTTGTTGTTGTTGTTTGGCACATCATGGCATTTCTTTTATTAGATGATCTCCTCCTTCTTCTTCTTGTTTCTTTGGCACATCATGTCATTTCTTTTATTAGATGATCTCCTTCTTCTTCTTCTTGTTGTTGTTGTTTGGCACATCATGGCATTTCTTTTATTAGATGATCTCCTTCTTCTTCTTCTTGTTGTTGTTGTTTGGCACATCATGGCATTTCTTTTATTAGATGATCTCCTCCTTCTTCTTCTTCTTCTTGTTTCTTTGGCACATCATGTCATTTCTTTTATTAGATGATCTCCTTCTTCTTCTTCTTGTTGTTGTTGTTTGGCACATCATAGCATTTCTTTTATTAGATGATCTCCTCCTTCTTCTTCTTGTTTCTTTGGCACATCATGGCATTTCTTTTATTAGATGATCTCCTCCCCCTTCTTCTTCTTCTTCTTCTTTTTGTTTCTTTGGCACATCATGGCATTTCTTTTATTAGATGATCTCCTTCTTCTTGTTGTTCACCGTTAATGTTGGGTTCTTCTGTTGTCATTAATATAGACTCGAGATAGCGCGCCCCAAACCTCAACGAAAAACAAACACAAAAATATGTAAAATGTAGATTTCTTCTTCAATAATTATAGCACATAGACACGGGCCAGAGCTGCAAACAAGCGCACAGTTAGGTGATCTGTCTAGACACGCTTCTAAGCAGTTGTGAAGTTTCGTCAATTTTTTTAATATTTTTTTTTGACAGCCCGAGATTTTAAACCTATTAATTTTTTCATTTTAGATTTAGACTCTATATAGTTACGCCGTTTCCATCTCTTTCCCAAACTATGTATATAAATAGATCAAGAGTTTTCTACAGCCGACAAAACGTTTTGTTTTAATTTACAAAGCTCAAATCCACACAGTGCGTTTGATCTGCTAGCAGAAAGTTAAAAGGCTGCTAAAGATGACAACACTAGGATGTAGAGCTGCTGGTCTTAGGCTAGAATTCATGTAGCGAATTACATCTTTTTACTTTCTAAACCGCCCTAAGTTAGCACCCATTCAGCAGTGGCCACTACATATCATTTCTGTCTGGTCTACTCATCCGCCTCCAAAGCTCACGCCCCATGTTCGAAGTATCCCAGCTATCGTACTCTAGTGTCAACATTCGGTTGTCGGCTAGGGATCGCATACTTTCTTATGTATCGGGAGCGTCTTTAAGGAGTACCGTACGGATCCTCTTGTCTCGCTAAAAGGATCTCAATAGGGGGTGCTGTATTTACCAACAAATGCTTGCGACCTATAATGGATGCCAGAAGGCTGAACAAAACACCAATAAAGCAAGTAAGGAAAAGACGAAGACCAAAGGGAAATATTAAAAAGCAGGCTCTAGACTGGAAACCACAGTGGAATGGAAAGGATGAGAGACCAAAGAAAATATTGCAAAGCAGGCTCTAGACTGGAAACCACAATGGAATAGAAAGGATGAAAGACCAAAGAAAATATTGCATAGCAGGCTCTAGACTGGAAACCACAGTGGAATAGAAATGATGAGAGACCAAAGAAAATATTGCAAAGCAGGCTCTAGACTGGAAACCACAGTGGAATAGAAAGGATGAGAGACCAAATGAAAATATTGCAAAGCAGGCTCTAGACTGGAAACCACAGTGGAATAGAAAGGATGAGAGACCAAATGAAAATATTGCAAAGCAGGCTCTAGACTAGAAACCACAATGGAATAGAAAGGATGAGAGACCAAAGGGAAATATTGCAAAGCAGGCTCTAGACTGGAAACCACAGTGGAATAGAAAGGATGAGAGACCAAATGAAAATATTGCATAGCAGGCTCTAGACTGGAAACCACAGTGGAATAGAAAGGATGAGAGACCAAAGGGAAATAGGGAGGGGAGATCGGTAGAAGAAGAAGACGGTAAGATGAACATTGACCCAAATGAGGAGAATGTCCCAAAACGAAGTCTGATGGCGAAGTACTGTTGCGGGCCCATGCTCCGCTGGGAGTCAAAAAAACATAGCAATGCTTGTAAGAAAGTACTTGTGTGACATACATTTTTCAAACGGATCGTACCGTATGTTAAGGTTTGGTGTTAAAAAAGTAAATACACCCATTCTCCCCCCCCCCTGGGGTTAGCGACATTGTTTTGAACGGCTGTTGATGTAACTGCTGCAGGTACTTCGGTATCTCGGCATACGTTTATGGGATCAAATGTCGTAGAAGCAATTAGCCTCCAACGCATTTCGTTCACGGCGTCTCTGTTGGAAGCTTTCCAGGAACAGTCAGAAACTTCATTACATTGACGCTGTGTGCGACGACCTCTCACCAGCGACTGTTCAATCTCTTCACCCCCGGCTGGGTACCTGCGTCTTTTTTTTTTTAAGCCATTTAATTTTTCGTTAGTGTTCTCTCTACAGGTTTTTTTTTTTTTGTTGTTGTTTTTCAGTGATTTCCATCTGAAGAATTTCGTTACTCTACCACGAATTAGGGTCATTAATTGTACACTACAGATATTATTAATGTATACACTGTACAATACAATTGAAACAAATTTACTGTCCTTGTTCAAGCTGACAACTGAAAATATCCGTTCTTTAAATACTTTTTAACATCTGTGTCTTTTGCGCATTTTGTGAACAACCAAACTCCTATCGCCCGCCTCAAATTTCTCAATCGCTCCTTTTATGGTCTGGAATTAACTTGCGTGATGCAAATATTCAACCAATCAAAGCATTCATAATTTGTTATTCTAAATGAACTTGCGCGCTTCCGTTTCGTGAAACTTCTCATTAACATATAACAATGACCTTGCGCTGCAAAAATACAATCTAAAAATAAATTATATGCAATAGCTGCTTTATGTTACGTGTCAGATACCAAACAAAATAATTAATTAGCAATAGTTTTTATTATTATTATTATTGATTCTTGTTTGTCAGGTGTAAGAAATAATAGCGTACACTTTCAACTTGACCTGAGATTGGGTGTGGGGGAAATACCGTATACAAACTTTTTACCAGACAGACAGAGTGAGTTGATATTAGCTTCGTAAAAATGTGACTTTTACTTTCTATTGTTACGATGCTCAACATAGGTCGTCTGGCCATATCGGCCCGTGACGCATTTCTAGCCAGCCTCTAGAAACTTCTTCCGCGGTGATGATATATTTAAAAAAAAGGAACAAAATAGTTTGGATAGACGTGTGATGAGCAATTTTCAAAATTTATAACCCCCCTCCATCCCGGTTGAAAATGGCTGGGCATTAGTAGCACTGGGTATACGCAGAAGATAAGATACGATGTTATCTACCCCTGGCAGCTGGGTGTCTACATTGTAGGGTCGTCACTTTGATGAGAAAAAAGGTACTCTTTTGTGTGGTTCAGTCAAGGTATTATTAGATCTATCAGTTCGACACCAAATGGACCATCCTCTGCCCCCCCCCCCTTCCCACATTTTTTTTCCGATCTGACACAAAGTTTGATTCCGTACTCCCTCACTTAACAAATTGTGTTTTAGTTTAGCAAACAAAGATCTGTAGTGTTGGAACTAGAGGGCCCGCGACTGGTCAACGTGACCTTGGCTAATGAAATCCTTAGCAGGTAGATCATTGCCCAACGCGTCTCAACTGCTGGTGAATGAAATATGCCTGCTGTACATGATATTGGGAGTGATATGCTTAAACGTGTTCGGTATCACTATCTTAACTATCTATCTGTCTGTCTGGCGGTCGGTTTATCTACCTGCCTACCCACCCATCGGTTTGAAGGAGGAGCAACAGAACCATTGCCCCCACAGTTCGAGAAGCTTTGGAATAACTTACCGCCACTGTATTTGCCCTGAGTCAACCAAGCAGGGCATTCTTAGCGTGGGCGTTAGTCTTTTGTTTTGTCATTGCACAATCAGGAGGGGTCACGTTTCACGGTGACAAGGTACATTGAGGCGGAAATAAGTCTTACTAGATCTATATCGTAGGCTATCGGTCGGACTCTACATCTATCCTGGGATTACCGCTGAAGAATCCTAACACCTACAAGTATTTGAGTGCAGTAAGATATTACAACTGGTCATAACCGTTTTTTTTTATTTATGTGCATTATTCTGCATTCAGGATGAACGGATCAAATGTCTTTTTGTACGTCCAGACCATATGGCAGCGTAACTTGTAATAGTAAAAACAAAGCACTTTAATGTCGGTAAAGCAGAATGGTTTTTATAGACCCGCCTCGTACAGTGACGGCATTCGCTGAATGTTTCATATGACTATCCACTTGCAAGGTATTGACCAGCCCTGACCCTTAAATGGAAAATATGTGATAACCAACCAGCCCAGAACTTCGAATACACATTTTCGTATATCCCAGTGAGCTTAATAGTGCTGTCACTTGATCGCCCCAGCTTAATCGTTGCTACTAGCAGGCTTTGTTGTTAGAAGATTCACTTTGCGTCATGGCCAAAACTTCCTGCGAGATGGCCAGGCTGCCATCGGTTATTTAAACAGATGACCTTTACATCATCTGCTCTATAGAACACAAGGTCTGAAATGGGAACTTTACTTTTTTTTTTTTTTTATAATAATGGACGGGCCTGCCATTGAAAGAGGTTCTAACTAACTAAGACAGGAATGGAGAAAGAAGGTCGACGAATCTTGTCTTTTTGCATTCCTAAAAGTTCCTCATTCCTTTTTATTTAAATGTTGTAAAAGTTTGTTTGTTCTTTTTCTTTTCCTTCCATTGGATGTAAACTATTGACTAACTACTAAATTTAAAACGCAAAATTTTAAACAATAGTGAATCGATTATCACAAAAGCATATCGATTATCCGATTACCACAAAAGCGAATCGATTACCGACCAATTCTTCAATCAAATTACGAGGAAAATGTTAAAGCGATTTTCGTTTTGTTCAAATAAAAGTTTATAATGAAACCGTTCCATGCTCTCTTTTGTTCAAAGTATTGTCACGTGATACTTTCACTATGGACGCCGAATAAACCAAGACACACGTGCATCAGTTCGATGTAGACGTCAAGTTTTAGCGAGCTTAGACGAAAGTAATATCTTAGTGTGATGGCTTTATAAGAGTTTACAGGTGGTCTGTGCTAGTATGCCAGTTGAAGTCGTGGCGAAGCCTCATTCAAGGGCATGGGCTGGAAGGAGTGGAAGCTTATGAGAGTCACACTGTAGCGGGCTGCACTTGGTTAACATACTTGCATTGAATTATCCAGAGGTACCCAAGATACGGCCCGCGGGCCAGATCCGGCCCACAGAAAGGTGTAGAAAATCTCCCTAAAACAAAAAAAAAAACAAAGGTTGAAAAATGTCTCTTTAGCTACGTTAGGGCCCTTAATTGTTCTCTAACGGATGAGCTAACCATGAGCTTTAACATTTAGTGCGTTTATGAAATGGGACTCTGCATGTAGTATCTACCAAGAAAAGTGAACGGATCTTTACTTTTTGTGGACCATGATAATAAGTCAACATAGTTGTTTTGTAAAGAAAGTCTGGCTGTTTAAAAACAACAACATGTATAGCGGCATTATGAAACAAATATGGCGTCATTTTTGGTTTGAGCCGCGAATATAAGATTGTTGAAATACTCCTAGAGATTGGAGGATCGATGGGAATATTTACCAAAAAAAGAGACAAGAAAATGAGTCGTTGGTAAAGCTATTTTAAGTAGAGAATGAAGCTATTATCTGACTGGTAAAAAATAAATAAATTTCAAATGTCCCATTAATTAATGTAAGTACCAGATCCACGGGTTTCTAATCAAAAAGTTTCAGGTCAATTTCATTTTTTTTCTGCATCTTTTCATGTGACCCGAGTCATGAGTCGGAAATTAAAATGGCCCGCAGCTCGAATTAGGTTGAGCATCACTAGAATAATCTGAATCCTTGAGCCATCGCGTAGGGTTGTTTTTTTTTTTTTCGCTTAGGTTTTTTGTGTGTGCGTGTCTGTGCACATAGAGTTTTTCTTCTGGGCAAAATGTTCTGTCCAACGGTGGCTGAGCGCTAAAGCGGATACTTGGAGCATATTTTAAATCTCAACATAACACGATTTGTCTGTTCCTTATACGCATCTGTTTTAGTTGCAATCAGCTTTCTACGATTTAACTTTCGTTTGAGTTGTGACATGTTCTCTCCCTCAAAACGAAAGCGGGTAAACTAGGTCAAGTAGTCGAAAGGAAGTCGCCAGGGAGTCAGAACTTTGTTGATATCTGTTAAGTAGGCCAGACTTGTTGGTGTGTGTGTGTTGTTTTTGCCAAGCTTTTTTTTTTTCTTTTTTAGTAGAGGAAACGAAGCACTGCAAGAGTTACTTCAGACCAAACGTATGTATTAAACCCAACAGTGTATATGACATTCACGTTATTCAGTAGAGCACAACACTAATATGAAACATTTCAACAGTATTTAACTCATTAAGAAAAAAAAACAAATCTGACGTTGTTTATTCTTACCCTTACTGATGTCATTGGTGCGCGGTGGATGAGTGGTAAAGCGTTTAGCTTCCGAACCTGGGGTTCTGGGTTCGAATCTCGATGATGACTGGGATTTTTAGGATGCCCCTGAGTTCACTCAACTCTAATGCATACCTGAGTACAGTAGGGAAGGTAAAGGCGGTTGGTCGTTGTGCTGGCCACATGACACTCTTCTCGTTAACCGTTGGCCAAAGAAAATGATGACCATAACATCATCTGCCCTATAGACCGTACGGTTTGAAAGGGGAACTGTATTCTTTTTTTTTTTTTTTGTTACTGATCTCATTATGTTAGCTGTGAAAGTGTATTGCCTGTGTTAGTGTAACATATCACATAAATGAATAATAAATGTTTATGCATTATACTTCGAATGGACTTGCACTCTGACGTTTGTGTCTTTATATGATTGCGCTTTTGTAAACTTTTACCCCCCTGTTGTTTCATTGTTGTTTATGGATCTATGAAAAGCTATCCATGTTCCGCCCCCCCATGAGCCGTCGTCTTGAAAGCTCTTGCTCTAACTGATTTGTTTGTTGTTTTTTGTTGTTGTTGTTTTTTAAGTTTAATGTAGATCTATATTATTTAGTACAAGTCTGCCATCAGTCAAGTTTCCCTTACAAACTTAGGACATCTATATGGAGGTTTCTAAAGCCAACGGTTAACTAAGATGTCCTGTGCCCAAGGCAATGATCAACCCACATTTTAACAAGCTGTCACTATAAAGTTAACAAAGCCTACTTTACACAGTTAACAAGCCTACTTTAAACAGTTAACAAGCCTACTTTAAACAGTTAAATAAGCCTACTTTAAACAGTTAAATAGCCTACTTTAAACAGTTAAATAAGCATACTTTAAACAGTTAAATAAGCCTACTTTAAACAGTTAAATAAGCCTACTTTAAACAGTTAAATAAGCCTACTTTAAACAGTTAAATAAGCCTACTTTAAACAGTTAAATAGCCTACTTTAAACAGTTAAATAAGCCTACTTTAAACAGTTAAATAAGCCTACTTTAAACAGTTAAATAAGCCTACTTTAAACAGTTAAATAGCCTACTTTAAACAGTTAAATAAGCCTACTTTAAACAGTTAAATAAGCCTACTTTAAACAGTTAAATAGCCTACTTTAAACAGTTAAATAGCCTACTTTAAACAGTTAAATAAGCCTACTTTAAACAGCTAAATAGCTTACTTTATTAATGTATGAATATAATCCTGAGGAAACAAGCTTGTTTTACTAAATACACTGAAATTTGTTAATATATATAATTGATTTCTTATAGCGCCTTTTGGTATCAATTCATCAACATTATTATATCGCGCTCTGGACAAATCGTAAGACAGTGTCTACGTTCTATGGAGTCCTTTGGGTACTTTCAGCTTGCACGTATACTTTTTACCTATCGAACTCATTTAATGTACTTTTCTTTCGAGGTCAAATTTAATGGAGGTCTTTATGCGTCCCTCGCTCTTCTAGCCTTCGGTCTTTATATAGATTTCAAATAACTCGAAGATACACATACACACACACATTCATTCACTTAAATTATTTCTCCCTTCTAAGAAAGTAGATTAAATTAATCATTCCCCACCCCCCCCACCCCCTTTTTTTTTTCCAGTTTGGAAGTTTTAATATTTTTGTAACTGACAGATTTATTATAGGACTTGATTCACGCCGTCTCTGTGTCGTCCGTTTATGACAAGACTCGGGGGAAAAAAAAAACTGGGTGATACCTGGCTTGTCGACGGTTCGATACGACTCGATTAGAGCGTCACTTCCTGTTGTACCATTCAGGGCCCTTAACCTCTTCTTGAATAAGGAGTTATTTAAAAAAATTAAGAGGGGTCGCATTGCGGTACTTACTACATTTCAGGTAATTGAATTATTAGTGGAGTGGCAGATAATTTTTTTAATGGGGGGAGGAGAGAAATCCAACATCAATGCTTAGTGATATATTCAACATTTAAAACAATATCGACTCTTATTAAAAGGGCCCATCAAATAAGTGTTTTAGAATAGAAAGTGCGAAAATCTTTACTAAAACAGACGCCTGTAATTGCACTTTGGATTGTTGCATTTTCTAAACATGGAGGTGGTGGATCATTACATATATTTGCATAACATTACTAATGATTTATTAAAATATGCTTTAATGATAATGATTTACTAAACGATGGCGATAAAAATGGGTGCACAGAAAACATGTTTACATGTAATTTAAATTTCGCATTTTATTTTTCAACAACAGACTTGTTTGTAAATTTGTTTGCATACTTAAATAATCAAAATATACTTAGATTTAACAATCCTCAAAATGCTTTTGTTGAGTAACTTTTACGTATCGCAATACACTTCACTACAGAGACACAGATATATAGCTCATTATGTGAAAAACAACTATGCCATTATTATCGACGGTCGTTGACTTGTAGCACAAAACTGTTGGTAGACAAATAAACCGCTGTATGCGTAATATATCTTAACTAAAAAACACTTCAATTAACTTGAATAACTTCCTTGTGAACAAAACTAAAAATAACTTCTTTTTTTTTTATAAACAAAATCAACTTGATATGAAATAAAGTTAACTAGTCAACCCGCGGCGTAGCATACCCCGCTATTTTGCAGGGTCGGCCTTAGGCCACTTCAACCTATGTGACATCAGTGAGACTCGCACTTTCATAGGCCCCACGCTAATCCTACGCGTAAATTATTAAATTAAACCATTTTATAACTTATAACAGATTTTCCATGGTCTCCTAATTTACCAGGAGCTTCTAGAAATCTCCTGAAATTGCAAAATATACGAAAAAGTCCTAAAAATCTCCGGAAATTATTAAAATCTTTTAAATACCCATAAAAATATCCTGAAATATAGACAATAGTGTCGTTTTGGGGTGTCATTCAAAATGGATAACGCCAATCCTACGCGCGAAAAAAAAAAACGTCATTATACAATACCCGTAATTGTTGTATCTGGTGAAAGAAGCTTCTCGCGCCTCTAAGTAATGAAGAATTACTTGAGGTCAAGAATTCTTGAAGATAGATTGAAACATTTGGTAATTCTTGCTACTAAGTGTGATCTATGTAGAAAACAGAATGTTTATGATATACTGTATGGCTTCGCTACACGCAAGGCTCGTAAAGTAATTCTGTACGTAGTAAAGGATGAATAAAATGCTAAGACGAATTTATTTACTAATACAAACTCTTAATTTTCGCTTATTTTCCGTATCCCTACCCAAACTAGGCCCTGCGCAATCCGTTTCGCATAGGGCCCCGCAAAGGTTAAGTCTGGCCCTGCTATTTAGTGACGGGTGAATACAGAGATTACTTGTTCCCCCCCCCCCCCTCTATTTTTTTTTCGACGCAAAAGTTACGAGGGGTAACTCTAGTCCGACTTGCAGAAATAAAATAGTTATCTTTCCATGACTTTTGATGGTGTCAAGCATGGTTGGGCCATGAAGAGAATTATTTATATAGAAGATAGAAAGATGTACTAGACTTAAGTAATAATATTTGTAACAAAATCTAACTCACAATAAATAACACTTCTGTCCAGTCTCGCATTCTGGAGTCCTCTGTCCTAAGACAAATGACGACAGTGCCAAAGTTCATTCCAGAAAAATGAAAATGACATAATTTTTTAAATGGACCTCATTCACCAATCGTAAACAAACAACATTTAGTCACGTGATCTTATTGATAAAACAACGGAAAAAACTGTCACGTGGCAACCATCATGAATTAAACATTAGATCGTAAATTATATAGAAGAGATAGAGCACCACGCGGCTAAATGTTGTTTGTTTATGATTGGTGAATGAAGTCCATTAGGTCCGTCCGAAATCATTTGGATTTTGAGTCCACCTTGACACCCCTCCCCCTTCACCAACACAATCCTTCTTAATAGTCTGACCGGGCTGATCGTTTCGTGACCGGCTCTGCGGTTTTTAACATGGTCATCCGTGACAGGCTCAGCGCCAGGACACTTGCATTCATTTACCTGTGATCGTCTGCCATAATCAGCAGTATTTTTTTTTTCGTTCTGTGTCCCGCTCAATCTGCTGTCTGTAGTTTTTTTTTTTAAAAGAACTTTCGTGACTTGACGTCTGGCGTGAGAGAGTTCTCTCCCGTGTTGGCCTGTCACTTTTTTTTTCTCTCTCGCCTTCTCTCCACTTTCCACTTCTTCCTTATTAACCCAGTACCTGCGTTCTCATTAGATTGGCCAATGCGTCGCTTGAATAGTGTCTGTTCAATGTGTTTGTAGCGCTCTGTAATGTGATCAACATTTACACAAAAACGGATTTCCTCTAGATTTTGTACAATTCTTTGTGGATTTAATGTGTCTTGGGTTCATTTGGGATTTAGGGTAAGTGTATAGATCTAGATTTAGCAGTCTTAATTAGAATATCTATCCCAGGATTTTTGTTTTTCTATAATGGGGTTGTCAAATAGGATTGCATACACATCTTACAGACATCTTGTGAAGATCTAGAAACTAGAATTGTCTTGCCAAAATTTGCTGTAATATGACACCTTTTTCAGTAATGTATAGGATCAATCATAATCATCACTTACAAATTCCAGATAGTGTTGCACTCTAGATCTACAAGCGTTGTCGATCTCCCAAACATGCATTTTGTAGAGCAGTTCCTTTGATCTTTCCTGGCATGTCCCCATAGCATTATACCGACCTTTTTACGACCTCAAATATACAGAGTACATCTAAAAGTAAAGCGACCATCTGTCTCGTGGATAGGCGACCTAATCATTGGTTGAGTGGTTTTATGAACGCATCAGTGCGCAAACAAGTTGACGCCTGAAGGACTAGTAAATAGAAGTTGTGTCTTGTTCCATAAATTGATAGCGTCACAGCTTCTTTCCATTCGTCTTAAGGCGTGGTGAATCTCCAGATGTTGACAGTTCGACATTGTCATATAAATCTAAGTGTCTACTTCAGTTCGAAGTGGCAAAGACATTAGATTGTAGATCTAATACATTCTATTCAATATCTTCGTTTATTTTTCGACAAGTTTCCATTTTTACAAAGCGTTTATCAAAAAAAATATCAATTCACTGTTTTTGTCTGTAAAAAGTGTGTACACGTTATTTCTCCCACATCGATTCTCGGATCAAGTTGAAACTTCGCACAATAATTCAATTGGCATAGACAAGGCATATATCAATTTTAAAAAAGTAACCAATCATTCAATTAATTACTTTGTAATTAATTATTTTGTTTGATACCTACAAGGGAGACTAATCCTTCTGTCATATATGGCTAAATTAGTTGGGTTTAGTCCCCTTAAAAAAATCGTTAGCGTTATTTCTTCCTCACACATTCTCCGTTCAAGTGTAAACTCTAAATAACTATTTAACATAACATAAATCAATTTTTAAAAATACTAATTTAGTCATTTAAATATTGGTAATTAATTATTTAGTTTGCTATCGAATAAGGGAAATAACGTGTACATTTTTGATAGATATAAAATGAAGTTCGTACTTCTTCCCCTTTCGATAAGCTTTTTTTTTTTTTAAAGGATATTTTTATTTTTGTTATTTTGCCTGTTTAAGCTTTAAGTCTGCATTAAATTGAAATATAATCAGCCCCCCCCCCCCAATATAAAAGTGCACTTTCATGCTTCAATGATTCAGCATTTTTAATAGGAAAGAATATGCAGATGTATACAGTTTCACCCAACCTGCATTGAATTAGGTGTGGAGGGGTCATACTGTAAATGTAGCCAGTGACATATAGCTAGTCTTCTTCTCTAGTAAATGTAATCCAGTTATCTTTCAGTATGCATGTAACCTGCAGTTGTGAGATAGGACTGAGTTGGGATGATAGTGATCGTCATACCACTTTTCACTTTAGATAATGTCATTCGATTGGACTACGCGGGGACATTGTTATATACAGTGCTTAACTCTAACCCAAAATATAACAACTTTTCATGGCATTTGTTCTAGATTATTCTAGATGCCTAAATGGTTCCCAATATTACTGAATTAATCCGCCACCCTGTATTTCAGTATATAACATATCGGTTTTGTGATTTAAAATGCATGGCATTAGCCCCGCATATAAGTATGTTGAGCAGATGGTATCAAAAGAATAGTGCGGTGCATGCTCGTGAGGGGACACTGTTAGCCACCTGCAAAGGCCGACTTTTCATTCAGTATCACAATGGCAGGCGTAGTAAATTAGTTCCCCTTCAGAAATGTGTGGTCTATAGGGCAGATAATGTAAATGTTTCTAACGATGTTGTCATGTGGCCAGCACAATGACCAACTAACTGTTCCCCATCTAATTTCAGGTACGCATTAGAGCTGGATAGACTCAAAGGCGCCCGAAGATCTCGAAATTTAAAAATACCAGGATTCGAACCCGCAACCCCCGGATCGGAAGCCAAGCGCTTTACCGCTCAGCCACCACGCCTAATGGCAGACGTAGAGACATAAAAATGTCCACATCTAGCCCTGTTCGTGTGTGAGAACAAAGTGCGATAATCCGACATTATTATTTTTTATCACTTAGCGCCCCCTGATATACTTTCACCATTCAAAAGCTAGCTTTATCTAGATCAACACACTGGGCTTAACGGGTGTGTAAAGACTAGTTTAGTTAATCATTCACTTCAATCTTTAGCACACTGTGTTAAATCTAGGGCACCTAAGGTCATTGGTTTCAATAGCAGACTACAGATAGAGAGTTACGTGGTTCTAGCTATACCAGCTTGATGTTCAGCTAGGTTAGGGCTCATTTATTTATAGGATGAAAGATCTAGAGGCTGTTGAAGTGGCGTTTCTGTAATGGGGGGAGGGAGGATTTGAAATGCGTATAAGGAAACACACACTAAAGACGTACATAATGAACCAGTTGTTTAATGTAGTCATGAACTCAATGCACTATAACAGTCTAAGAAACGTAACACGTTTAGGGATCTAGATTTCTTGTTCTCTTTCACATTTCTAATGGATTTAGTTCGTCTCTGCTTGCATCCTAATGTCTGTGTCGGCCATGTGTTTGACAGCGATTCGCTTAGTTCAGAGTGAGAGTGATTGTGTTGTGACTGGTGCAGGCGCAAAGTGCAATGTTACTGGAGTAGGCCTACGCCATGAAGATAACACTCAAGTGGGAAGGACAGCTAACCGTCTTACGGATACGTTTGAACAAATCTGGCTTAAGTACCCTTTCACTAACGACTGGACTGTAAATGATATAAAAAGAGATTTGAGAGAAAATGTTTCCCAAACACCCAAAGAATCAAAATTCTAATTGTAGTCTATTGTATTAAACGCGTGACTCGGTTAATTCTACTATAAATTGTACTTTTATGCTTTAGTTAGTTACTGCTTATAGTCTGTTGTTAATAACTATATATTCAATTTCTTCTGATCTGTTTGTCTGCATTGGTCTTCTTGCCTTTCTCCTGACGTATTTAATTCGTGTCAAATCTCTAGAAGAGGAGATTAAAAAAAAAACGCATAGGGAAGGCCGCATCAACCTTCGCTAGACAGAAGCTCACCACAGCGACCAAAATGGAGGTCTACAAGGCATGTCGCCTGATCTTTACGCTGGTTATACAACCTATAACCTAGGTTTGAATCTTATGACTACAGAAACCAGTCAGCTTAACACCAGCTGACCTGTTAGCTTAGATAGACTGAAGTGCTGAAGACTTTCACTTTAGGAAAACGTATATCTAATACACACACTACATGTAAGGCAAACACTTATTAAGAGAAAATAAAAAATTCGCTTGATAGCCACCGTTTCTTCCTTACCCGTAACAAAAGAAAAAAGTAGCCTAAAGTCTTTGGCGCTGCAAGCTAGAGAACTTTGGAACGTCTTTTTGGCGGGAACTCGTTCATCTGCTCGGTTTTTCATAGCGCAAGTTGAATGAAAGATTAGCCTCAAGGTCGGAGACACCCTGGAATTTATTTTCTATGTGCATACTCCACAGTCTTGTTTTAAAAATCTTGATGTGTTTGAGACTTGAATGTCAGTTTTGGTTTCTACTTGAATCATTCACTTTCGAAGAAGTCCATTAGGGAATCGGAGCGCTGTGCATCCACATTATCCCTTTGAACGCTGAGAAGAATTTCCCTCAACGGACATGAGTGGACTGACAGCTCCTCACCCCTAGTCTTGTCTGAAAATTGATTAATGTATGAGACCATACTCTGTTGGGTCACATCATATTTCGCAGTGTCGACCATTGATCCCTTTCTCTATTGAATCTAAGCGACAAAGTCGGGGAATTTCTTCATACTCCTCTCATATAATCGCCAAACCCCGTTAAGAGACCACCACTGCTGCTTACGTGACTCTGACAACTGTGCAGCGGTTTGCTTAGACTGGGCTTCAAATCCTGCTGAAGACTGAGATTTTTAATTTCGGGATCTTTGGGCGCCTCTGAGTCCACCCAGCTCAAATGGGTACCTGACATTAGTTGGGGAAAAGTAAGGCGATTGGTCGTTGTGCTGGCTACATGGCACCCTAGTTAACCGTGGGCCGCAGAAACAGATGACCTTTGCATCCTCTTCCCTATAGACCACAAGGTCTGAAAGGGGAACTTTACTTTTCACTTTACTTCAGGCTGACGTTTAAATCCCCACTGGGAATCTGATATCATTGCATTGAATGCGTTGTATCTCAGGCTCCCGAGGTAACCCGATGGGGACTAGTTTCACTTCCCGCCGTTCACCTATTCGCTTCCCAGCGACGCCCCTTATTAAAAAAAAAAAAAGTATTTTTCACAGGGGGAACAGATGGTGGGGCAACTTTGTTAAATAGAAATCTTTCACGAATCATTTTTCTCGGGGCGCCTTGTTTTAAGCAGCACCATTGGCACCTGATGCGAACCGTGTCATACTTATGTGACCACTGGAAGTTGTTTTGTCTGCTCATCTGACATGCTTATCTTTACTGTGCTTGTTTGTAAACCTTTTTTTTTTATCTTTTTCTCAAAAAGACAAACGTACACTATCTCTGTTTCCTAGATTCACGTCTTATTCTTGGTCATGTGATTTTAAAAAAGAAAACACTACCTTGCTTATGATCTATGTCCAGTTGGCTATTTGCATGCTTCAACCAGTAGTGCCACTTCAACCAGTGGTGTCCAAAGCTTTTTAGACTCAGAGTCGTGTACATTCCCGACATACTTATCACTGGCCATATCGCCGCAAAAATTCGTCCTGTTCAAGGGAACCGATCTCTTCTGGGCAAAAGTTTCGAGAAGCTGGCTAGCACCGCCTTTCGGGCCGGATGTGGACCGCGGGACGTTGTTTGTGCATCACTGGCTGAAACCAGTTAAATGAAAAGTGCATGGTAACATTAATTTGTTTGTTGATGCTTACCACACTTCACACCACCCTCTTATATTTGAGTGACCAGATTTCTCTCCCCTGCACAAAGCATTAATTCCATTATCTCCCTTACAAAAAGACCCGTATTGTGCAAACGTAAACCCGGACTCATCGCACGAATCTACTTAAGGTGAAGGACATTTCCTGGTAGAGACAACTCATTGCCACCAAACGGAAAGGGTAGTGGATGAAAGGGATACTTTTTAAAAAAAAATACTGACATCTGCTTTAGTCTAGACTTAACGTTCCTTATTAGTTATTGGAAATGTCTTCAAGGCCTTTGCTCACACACACACACTAACACACACACACACACTAACACATTTATGTGGGTCTTATTAGAGAGTGGTCAAGTGCTTGGCTTTCGAACCGAGAGTTCTCGAGATCGAAATCACGTGAAGACTTTCTATTTTGAACCTTGGGATTTTAAAATTGTCCCTTACACACGTGAAGGCGTTGGTGAAATAAAGCGGTCGGTTCTTGTGAGGGCCACGTAGCTTTCTCGTTACCATAGGCCATAGCCTCAGAGCTCGCAGTCTGAGAAGGGGTACCTTTTTACTTGAAATAATTTTATGTATTCTTACAGTATAATTTGCCTACTTGTAAAAGATCTTGTTAACTAATCTAGATCTAGTTGTGGTGTGAGATGTTTTTGTTCCATTTTAATTAAACATCATTGTCGACTAAGGTCATGTGTGTCTATAGTCATTTACGCTGGTTTAAAAAGACTGTCCAAACGATGCATCAGTGTGTTTCCTTTCCAGCAAGTTATTTTATATGTTAGAAGATTGCTTTCTCTCTCACTGTCAAAATTAGTCGAGATGTATTTCATAGATGTTTAGTTTGAACAGACAAAAGAGCCTTTGACTTACTTTACCAGAGTTCGTTGATGGTCATCCCATGAAAGTTTGCTGTTGAGTATGTTTGTCTTATTCATAGACATTCCACATTTACCTATAGGCAGACAAAGAGGGGGGAAAAATAAACTTTAGATCTGCCAGAAGATTGATCATTTGCCTCGTTTCACCGCTTTCATGTCCGTTGGCATTTTTGTAAACTTCTGTCACTGCTAAGTCTGGGCATCGCGCGCGCACGTAATACGTCATCTTACAGTGTTTACAAAATATCAGAGAAAGTTTCTTCTTTCTATTTGTTTCTATTCTGAGCATTCCCTCCCTTGCGTCACAGCGTGGAGATGTAGCTGGAACATCAGAAACATAAACATAGTGTTCATTAAATGGTTTCTACAAATGCCGATACCAGATATTAAAAAAAAAAAGTACGAATACCGGGCATCTAGAGGTGCAAATACCAATCAAGTACAAGTACGAATATATGTTATTTAGTAGAAAAATAATTGGTATCGACTATACATTTAAAAAAAGTACGAATACCGGGCATCTAGAAGTGCAAATACCAATCAAGTACAAGTACAAATATGTTATTTAGAAGAAAAATAATTGGTATCGACTATAAATTTTAAAAAAGTACGAATACCGGGCATCTAGAGGTACTAATGCCACGTATGCTAAGGTACGAATACATGGAACCTAGAAGCACGAATACTTGCTATAAAGAAATATTAATACCTAGTATATCGATATATCAGTTATCTCGAAGAACAGATGTATGGTGTCTTTAGAGTGAAGGACGATTATAAAAAGGTTGACACGTTTAGCATCATCCGTCATTATAAGTAAAACTAAATAGCTAAAAAAAAACACATAGATATATGTATAAAACCCAATCAGTTGAAGTTCCCAGGCTGAACCCTAAACTCTTGAAGAACTGACTTGTCTTTGAGTGTGTATCGAATGTTTCAACTCCAGGGAAACTGGTATCGATACACCGTCATCATTGTTGTTTGTAGACACAGGCAATGGGATATTGCCCTACACTATGTTAGATCTACGTAGGAGCAGGTCTTGGCAGTAAGAATGGAAATTCAAGAATATATGGATGTATATAGTTCTGGTTGCCTCCTTCGCATCTTTATAGTAGAGACTACGTATTAGCTTTACTTTCTTTGTAGAAATAAGTCATTACTTTGAAATCATGCTCTAGAATACCGAGAAATAAGACTGGTCGTTAGCTCATTGTGTAGGTATTCATTCACTGATATAGATGGCTATAATGTTTGTTACTAGTGGTTCCGATGTTATTGTTTGTTTTTATGACGACCTCAATCCAATCAATGAAAGAAGGCTTGTATTAAATAGAGCAAAAGAAGACGTCTGCCACTTCACGAGAAAACTTAAAGAGAAATGATCTCCCCTTCAATTCTTCATGGAAGGAACTCAATTAATGTTCTGTTGTGCATGCAATCCATGCGTGTTCTGCCTAAAAGCTGCTTTTAGCTTGATTTGAATAATAAAGTTCTGCTACTTCTTTCATACTCCCTCTCTCTCTTTCTCTCGTCTTTTTCTTTGATCTCATCTCGCCGTCTGTCTCTCTCTCCTTTTCCATCTCATTTCGCCCCCCCCTCTCTCTTTCAATCAATTTATCTATCTCCTTCTCCCCCTTTCTCTCTCTCGTAAAGAGTCGCATAGAAATCTATTGGTCTATGTATCTGGATGCCTGCATGAAGTATGCGTCAAGGCACATTACGTAGAGTACATTTCGTCTCCGTGACGAACTCGAGAAGAAAAGAAACCTGCTTGCTGACTGATTTCATAACACTACCCTCCGACCTTCAGTATTAGTTTCGCTTTTTTTTTTTTTTTTGTCATCTTTAATAAAGAAACTTTTTTAAGTCCACCACACAATGACAGGATCTCTATTCTGTAAGCCAGCTAATTACACACTGTGACATTAGACTAACTGGTTGGAGAAAAAAGTCGCATTTTTTTGTTGTTTTTGAATTGGGTAGTTAAGGTGTTGTTGTTTTTTTGTGTTTTTTTTTGTTGTTTTTGAATTGGGTAGTTAAGGTGTTGTTGTTTTTTGTGTTTTTTTTTTGTTGTTGTTGTTTTTGTTTTAAATTTGTTTTTCTGATGTGTTTTTTTCCCTCAATATTTGTATATATTTTATTTTTAAGTTAATTAACAAGATTGGATTTTTTTTTCATTTATTTTAATGCATTTTAACAGTGTATGTGTTTTTATTAATACGTATCTGTGGCCTTTGGCATTTTACTTCTCGAGAGACGTTCAATTAAAAAAATAAGTTCTCTTTTTGGCGTAAATACCGTTTCAATCCAGCTATCCACTGTCCAACCTACTTTGTAACCTATCCATTCTTTAACCTTTGAACTTTACAAAATTTTGTTTTCAATTAGCCCACCTATCTACTATACTACCTTTAATCTTTGCAATCTTTAAACTCTCCAGTGTCCACTTCATAGCAATGTATTTTTCTACATGTTAGAGGCTCCACAATCTATTGTTCTACATGTTAAAGGCTTCACAGTTGTCCAATAGATTATGGGTTTCCTCTCTAGTCTGCCTGCTGTTCAGTGTGTTGAACTTTCCATTATTTCTGCTGTTTAACCTGTTCCACAGTCCAAGTGTGTAAAATAAACAGGTTTCAAGGATATTACCATTCAAGGACGGTCACATGGTTGGTGAGCTTGTAAGAGCTACTGTGTTGTTGGGGGAAATGGAATGGTTCAAGAGATATTGGGAGAATTCAATTCTTTTCTTAATAGCTTACTGGCTTACTCAATTAAGAAGGATGGCTGCCCTGTCTGTCCGCGGTATGCGCTCTGGACTGTCGTTCGATTTTCCCGTGTCCCAAACCCTGCCCGCTGCCATCCCCCGTCGTCCTGCGGGAGGTTTGGGCTAGGCAGTAGATTATCTTCATCTTTGAAGGAACCTCCGAAACAAGAAAAACATTTGAACAAAACAAACAAATGTACGAGGAAGGAATATTTCAGTTTGGAAGAAAGAGACTGAACACAAGTTTTAAAACACAGTTTATGAAGAGAGAGAGAGAAAGTAACTGTAATTACAACATGAAGAGTCTAAATAAGATTGAAAATCAGGAATTATGTTGTGGGGATTAAGAAAAAAAAAAACAACGTTGGTTCGGGGATAGAGACGCATGACACGTAGGACGTAATCATGTTCTTTTTTTTTGAAGTAACGTCTGTATTATATAAGATAAGATAAGATAGAGAAGAGGAAGTAGAAATAAAGATCAAATCTACAATTGTTGAAAAGTTGCAAGGAGCGAAGACTTGCTTTTAAAGAAGGAAGTGTCTGGAGAGAGAGAGAGAGAGAGAACCGATAAACAAAAGAAAACTTTAGTTCTGACATGTAAACAAAGTTCACCTGAATGGAGAGGTACCGGGAGAATGTACTGTAAGACGTTACTGTTGTTTAAAGTGACCACTCTTATCTTGGTCGCGTTACTTGGCAACATATTTTCAGTTCACAGTGTGGTTTCGCTATGTAACTATCTTAAGCTTTTTGCCTCATATATATGTACCTGGAAACAGGAAAATTCTTAAAAATACTTTTTAGAGACAATTCCTCATTTATACAACTTATAGTGCTATTATTTTGCTCTTACTAGCTTATGAATTTTTATATTTAAAAAAAAAAGGAAAATTCTTTCATCCATTCCATTCCCCAGTCCTCCGAGAAAAAAAAAAGCATGGTTCAGAGAATGTATAAATATACTAGACTTTATAATATTCTAATATTAGGGCTTTACAGTTAGACCTAGAAACGGTGCGCAAAATGTTCCTGGACATTAATTTAATGAATTGGCCTACATTGGTAAATCTGTTCAAGATAAAGATTTTCTAGTCCTCTTGCCAAATTTAATTTTTAACGGTCAAACAAGAGTTTTCCCTGTGTGGCCAAATAGCTAACAATTCTTTTCACAAAGAAATACATACACTGTCAAATTTCTAGGAAAATCGTTAGAGCCGTTTTCGAGAATCGTGTCCAGCCAAGTTCCACATTTTTTATGCTTTTACCTATGAATGTGCAACTTGAGTAGAGGAATTGTAAAAAGCGAAAGTTACATTTAAGTAAATGTTATTCTCTTTAGATGAGAAAGACTTTTTCTCGTTTCAACACTTTCAAAATATAAAATCTGTAGATATCCAGATGCCTGTTACAAAGGCAACAAAGAACGGGCCCACTAGCTAGTGCGCACCTTATTTGTTTTTCAGGGCATGGACACTTTAAAAAAAAACAGCAGGCGCTGTATTGCTATGATTTCTTTTACAAAAGAACTGGCAAGCGTTTAACAGAACTTCTCGGAGATCAAAGAGTTGAGGATTGAGAACCTCTGTTTTATTAGCCCCGCTGGAAAGGTTTTGAAAGATAACCCAACTGATAACCTTCATCTCGAGATTTACTCGGCACAAGTTATAGTTATGCAATCGTGTTTGGCACACGTGCAGATTCACACACTCGAACACACAAATGCACACACACACACATATATATATATACATCATTTGTGAACTCATCTTGATATATCAGTTCACCAGAGACAGTAGTGCACCAAATTACAGACATTTTTATCTTCGGCTGATGACAGTAACTACCAAAGTAAAATGAGAACATGTTAGCTTTATAAACTAGTCGTGGATTTGTGTATAACGTAATGGGTCAGAACGACCGACCCGCAGGTGCCGCCTACGAGTTTGTGTGCACAAACTTTCTGTATTATCTGTTTTAGTTTAGTTGTTTTTAACTGTAATGTAATCGCATTGCAAATGAAGACAGTCATCTGAGTTTTAGTTTCGTTTTGAGATCAACTGTTTAAACGACAGAGTTGTCATGTTGACTTACAGCTCCACTGTGACTTATGTTAATGAACACTTTAGAAGTGCAATGACAGTACTATTTACAACACAAACATAACTCTGTATAATATAGAATTTTTATTTGTTTGTCTTTACTGTTGTTTATGTATTTCATATGCAATGTTTGAATGATAAAGTGTGATAGGCTCTTATAACCCCATTCAGATCTCTCCTGAGCCTTTCACCTCCATGTCCGAACCCTAAAGCTGCAGTAGATCTGCCTCCACATCATCAATCCATCGCATCCGTGGTCTGCCTTTGGGCCGCCTGCCTTTTGGTTTTTGCCGGTATACAATTTTCGCTCCTCTGTTCTCTGACATATGTTTCGAGATGACCTGCCCCCAACGTCGTCTGTTCTTTAGTTCCGTCACTATAGAAGGCGCTTCCTACAAATAATATATCTCCTCCACCCAGTTCCCTCTTGTATGGCACTGTAGATTTCACACAAAGTATTTTCCGTTCCTTGCAACATCAACCCGTTGTTTAAACTGTCAGGTTGTGGTAGTGTGAAAAGTGTAAGTCATTTATTTCGCCCCAAGTCACGACATGGCCTTTATATAGTACCATAAACCAAATCAAGTAGTCAGATGCTTCATGGTTTCCGACATCTTCAGCACGTATCGACTGCCGTCTCAATCAATACCCCATAATGACTAGTTAGAAAAGTCAGTAGCTGAATGTCCTGACTATTCTAGTCTATACAGCAAATAACCCACTAACCAACTCAAGTAACAGTTTCCACACCGCGTTGAGCGCCACGCAATGTTGTTGTGGAAAAAAGGTGAGCTTTTTGAAATATTGTCGCCACATAAGAATTGTGTGTGTGTGTGTCAATCCGAACATTCTTCCTCAAAATATTTCCCCTTTGAAACACTTGAAATAATTCTTTCAACTTTGTGTCCTTTTGAGTCATTTTATTCATTTGTTGATATCAACATGGCTTTTCATTCTTTACATAGACACCTAGTGTATTCTTAATCATGAAAAAAAGTGCATGCAAGATATCCGTTTCTGTTTAATATAAAATAGAAGGCAAGTTTGATTGTTCAATTTCTTGACTAAGATCTCTGGAGCAGACGATATCAAATGTGACTAGGCCCACTCATTAGGGGGGGGGGGGAGAGAAGCTGTGGAACTTGATTTCTGTGTGCTGACCACGTGACAATGTGGTGGCTTAGATTGGCCCATGAATTGAGAACAGAGATGAGAGATAACATCTTGTATGTGTTAAATGTAATGAATTGGTAAACTTAAAAAAAAAACAACATTCGTTTATTGTTCGAGCTTCTTTCTAACAATTTAAAGTTTTTTTCAGAAGATATTCACAATCTTGACCAAGAGGAAACAACTAGGTAGCCATAGTTATTCTCTTCAACTAAACCATATTCTACTATATAAAAGTAAAAAAGTAACAGATCCCCTTTCAGACCTTTCGATCTATGGGGCAGATGATGTTAAGGTCATCTGTTTCTTTGGTCAACGGTTAACGAGCAGGTTGTCATGTGGCCAGCACAACGACCAACCGCTATTACTTTCCCAAACTAAAGTCAGGTACCCATTAGAGTTGGGTGGACTCAGGGGCGCCCTAAAAATCCCGAAATTAGAAATCCTAGTCTTCACCGAGATTCAGATACAGGACCCCCAGGTTTGACGCCAATCACCACGCCCCCATTTTACTGTATACCAATTAACAATATTTATAACAAGCCTGTACATAGTTCCTTCGATTTTATTCCCCTCTGCCACTCATGTCGAGATTTCCTCGGCATTATTTGATATAATCACATTCTTATTCACAAAATATATACGGCTGCCTATGGAACTAAAGATATCACTCTTGGCGTTTACGGAGACGACCGCTACGGTGAGTTGTTGAACGGAATGAAAACTCTGGTGCCTCCATGACGATAGCCCAATACTCAAATCTCTTCCACGTCCTGTTGTATGCTGTGTCCCTTCCTATCTTCTTATCTCAGCTCACAATCGAAGCTTCACAGACTATTTCATCGAATTCGACATTCACGTCTTAGAAAGCTGGCCTCACGTGTAGAACTAGACTCTGGTCTAACTACTGAACAATAAAAACCTGCGTTGGGCTAGGCAGGCTGCCAGAAAAAGATAAACAAAAAAAAACTCTCAGTGAAGCGCCTCGACTTCCTGTTCCAGCAACACGTCTTTTTTGTTATACAAATAAATCAGTTTCCTAGAAACTTGAGAGATGTAGGTACTACCTTTACTATAAAGTGTGCTTGTGGAATTATCTCAGTCAAATATTCTCTTACAAAATTATTGGCTATTTTGTTACTTAGAGCTAACTCTAATCTTGTAAATGGAGTACTCTTACTTCACGTCTGCACATCTAGACAAATAAGAATTGTGTTTTGACCATTTTAAATGGAGTCACCTCTTTATGTTATTTGTATTAATAGTTATTCTTTGGAACTGTCACGCTCTATCTTCGTTAACAAAATCTTGTATAACTCCATTAAGCATACCGGTACAGTAAAGAATCGTTACATCGTGTGGTAGATCTCTAGCTCTACTGTTGTACCAATAACCTTAGGTAAATTCGTCTGTTCCAGCGACTCTTTTGGGCTGCTATCTTAGTACAATATAATGTTCATTGTTTATTTCATAGTCACTGTCGTATTTGATTTCACGTACAGAATGTTCAACTACCAGTGAATTCAGCTTGGAACATCTGAGCGTACTAGATACTATTCCTTTACTCAGCCACCTACCCCTCTGTTTCCACACATTTGTTTTTCGTCTGTAAAATTAAGTGCTCGTAATTCTTTGGTATTTAGAGTGTAGAGAGATGTTTGTGAGTGTAGAGAGATGGTAGTGTGAGTGTAGAGAGATGGTATTTCCAGAAAGCAGTAAGATGATGGTGAGTACTTTGAATAAAGGTTAGGTCCAAGCGAGCCCTTATATTTCCAGTCAATCCATTGCTTGTACTTGTGCTTATTGTTATTCTCCTTGAGCTGGATTCCATGAGTGACACTACCATGAGTGTACCTGCTTTCTTAGCTTTAAACGTTTTGTTGGATAATGTTGTTGTTTGAACATGTTTGAAGAGACTTGTTTGTTAGTTGTACAAGAAAGAAAAAAAAACTTTATATAACGTTCTCTCTTGCTCCATAACATTTTTAGTAACTAATTTCGTTCTTATTTCTATGAGATAAGATAAAGTTCCGTTAATGTTTCTTTTTTTTTCTCCCTCCCCCTTTTTTTTCTCTTTCTCTCCATCCCCCCTCTCCCCTCTTTCTCCCTCCCTCCATCTCCTCTTTCTCTCTCTCCCCTCTCTCCCTCCCTCCCTCTCCCCTCTCTCTCCCCTACTTCCACTTCTCCTCCTTTACTTTGCGGGTTAAACGGGTTTTTAATCACGCTTTGATGTATATCAAAGCTCCGCAAGGTCTACGCTATATGCAATACCTATAATGTGTGTGTGTGTGTGTGTAGAATTCACTGATTCACTGAAGGACATGACCATTAAATTTGAACTCTGTGTCACTGTGTCGCATCCAAATACCAAACACGCTGTGAATGGCCTAGCCCACACAAATAGGTCTACCTGTTTTCATCCCACTGTTTCGTTGAGAGTACTGTAGGTACATAAGCAGACTTTTAGCAATAGTAGTACATGTATTATATTTTATCCGCTCCGGGAAGGGCTGCTATGAATGGTTATGATGCACTTGGATGAGCGGCACTGAGTTGAAATGTCGCGGGAATATATTGCGCCGATTCCCAGTGCAAGTGCACTGAGTCAAACTGTAAAGGTACAGAAACTAGTTGTAAGAGCGCTGGTGCACGCTTTTAGGGCACCTATGGCAAGGACGGTGTAAGTGAAAATTTAACTATTTGTCATAACATTAAAGAAATGTCCTAAATTGTGACGATGTGCCAAAAACCCAAAATACATACATACAAATACATAAAGAAATAAACAGCTTCTTGCGTTTCGAGTCAGACAGACATATGTACATTGCCTCCTTCTGTGGCATTTGACGTCTTGAGAGACGACCTTTTCCCTTTGCAACTTCTTGTGTGACTAAAGAGGCCAATGCTCGATACACAGCTGCTGTCACAGGTTGGGCATCTGTAGTGTACATAACCTGTATAGAATAGTCTGTAAAGACCGTCAACTTGGACAATCACTGTATTTTTTTTTTCAGAAGATTGGTAACACTGCAGTGTAACCTCACTACAATGTGTCGGGGGAGCGTGAATGGTATGAAAGCAACTTTTCAAATCAAAGTCCCTTAACTCTTTCTTCCTCTCGAGCTCCCGTTAAGACAGAAAACAAGTTCTAAGCACCAGTCAGAACTCGACGTAAATAAACTGCCCTGTTCATGATTTAGCAATTACAGCCAAAGAAATGTCTTCCCTTGCTTCGAGGTGACGTTTTGCCCTGCCTGTTTATTGAATGTAAACGTGTTAAGAGGCTGGCTGACTCCCCCCCCCCCCCCACTACCACCTTTCCTCTCCTTGAGGTCAAAGTAAAAGAATGTGATCTTGGTACCGGTACGAAACTCAAACGCTAATGACCTGGAAGGCAGAGAGACCCATCAATTCGGTTGAATTTTGAATAAGAGTACAGTGATGAAATGAAGATTTTAAAAGACTCCTTTAGTCGGTGTGTAACAACTGATAGATTGTAATTGACGGTCAGTGCTAGGGAAATGAAACCTAGATTTAATATTTTATTACACCTAGATTACTTTAACAAAACAACAAAAAAAAAAGAAAACTTACATTATATAGATATGTTAAACTCAGACATGTGTTGTCTTTAAAAGAAAGCGTATATCAACTCTGTCTGTCTGTATGGTAAAGAGTCTGTCGACATTTTTCTCCCTCACCCAATATCAAATTAAGCTGAAATTTTGCATAATTATTTCTTTTACCTGACAACACAAGAATCAAGAAAAAAATTACCAATTAATCAACAATTTTTAATTGATTATTTTGTTTGGTATCTTAAACAAGGGCAAGAAACCGTACTTGACAGATGTGGTATAAGTTGAATTAGTCTCCTTGAAGAATCTTGAGCCTCGCGTGAATATTTTTTATGAATTTAAAAAACAATTATGTAAACATTCACCAAGATACCCCCTTCTTCCCTCCCCATTTCACGTAATGTAAGCTTTGTTTATCTTTTTCTGTTTGAATAAAAATGAAAACCCTTTTTCTCTAAATGTCCTAATCATAATCATATTCTTTCTTGTATTTCTCTCGCAGACATGAAGCACTCCAGTGAGATGACATGCACTTAGATATCTAGATTCTTACTTTGGATAAACCGGACTAGCCACGCGTTGGAGTTAAGGTCACAGAAAGCTGTGACCCTGTTTTAGAAATCCGGGTACAAGTCTACAATTAGCAATTGAAGGGATATTCTCCAACCAACAAAAATTCGAGAGTTCCTGGACACTCAGTGAGCTCTGATGGAGGAGAAGGAAAGGAAGTCCATCAGTCCAGATGATACTTCGCCCACCAAGCATGTCAACGGTGGCCCTGTAACCCTGGACCCCACGTCTAAGGAGGGCTCTGCTAAAAAATCCGGTTCTGGTGGTGGCGGTTTTGCCGGCTTAGCCAGAATGTTGGGAACCAAGGCTAAAGGTCAAGGTGAGCATTTCTATGAATTTTCTTTTTTTGACTCTGTTAGGAAGTGTTTCTAATAGTTAGATGCTATTTTGTAACATTTCTTGTTTTTAATGATATTACTCGGAACATAATCATTAAATAGCCCTTTATTTTGTAAGGATTAGCATTAAAGGGAAATCATGTTTTTAAAGTTTAAACTATTATTTTTCATTAAAGACAAAGTTCTTAGTTTTCTAGATCTACTCCTTTCGATAGCGAAAATTGGTCTTTTTTTGTTTTTTTGTTGTTTTTTTTTGTTTTGTTTTGTGTTTGTTTGTTTTTGTTTCATTTATTATACATAAGTAAAAAAAAAAACAACTTTCTCCCATACCAGAAGGTACAGCAGTGGACTCCAAGAGACAGAAAGGTTGTGAGGATGATCTCCCCCTTGGGACTGAAGGTTGGTTTAACGTAGTTAGATTATCTCCCATCTAGGTCTTTAAAATGCCAGGTGCTTCTTAAATGTTCCTCGCGCCCCCCATCTCCTTTGCTTAAGCTTCGGTTAGTTATGTAATAGTCATTCATGAATGGGGTGAGATTTGTCACGTGCTTCGGATAGTGTTCTGCATGTAATTCATGTATAGGTGAGATAGTTATGACCCATGTGGACTGCTTGTTGTGTGAATATCAGAGGATTTCATTTTGTGTACTCAAATATTTTGACTTTCTTCTTGGCTCAGTTTGATTCGTGAATAAGAAATCGGGCCTTGTAAGATATAAATGCATTCTTTTTTTTTCCCATTTATTATTATTAGTAGACAACAATGGCAATGTCTTCGATTGCCATGACTATGCAAGCCGAGTAGCAACCTGCATATTTTTACACATATGATGCGGACTCCGCTGGGGATTCGTCTTCTGCGCCTGTCTTCTACAAGGGCTTTTCTTTTGGTTTCACTTGTGTGTCCCGCGACCTTTTTGTTTGAGCTCTCCAACTGTCTCTGTCCTAGGTCCCTTCTGCTGCCAGCTACTTTCCTCTATGTCAGTGAGGGCGGAATGGCGCCTGGGTTGATCTTAATGGCAAATACTGGAGGCACGTCTGTTATACCGTCCTCCTCCAAATATGTATTACCCTGATGTATATCTCCGTTTCGGTGCCTAGAACGTATATGGTCATAGGGGAGTCAGTCACGTCTACTTTGTTTTATTACTTTGATGCTGAAACCTTTCTGCTATTGCGATTTTTTATTTCCGTTAAACGTAAATTCTAAATCTTTCCTTTAAAGGTAGACTCTAGATTTTTTCCTCCAAACGTCATGAAGAACAAAACAAAACAACTCTTCGATGTGTGTAGTGAAAGGACAGAGCCTAAATCCGTGTTTTTTTATTTCCCAGTTGAGGTTAGGGGTGGTGGGGGGCAAAGGAAGAAATCAAATTGTTTTGAAGTTTTTATTTACTGCTACATTGGAGACATTCCTTCCCGAAACCCGCTGACCCGTTGAGCACAGAGCTATCAACCATGGTAACGTTTGATCTGAGTCTGCAAACAAACCAGTAGGTGTGTCTCTCATTTAGCTAGAGCTGGAGCCCCTAGTTAAATTTAGAAACGAAATTACTAGGCCCTGTGCCGGTAAGTAGGGCCTTTAGTAAACGTGGCTTTGTTATCGGAGTAAAAGGGCTTTAGTGCGAATACCTTGCGTAGCTAACTAGTAGTTCTATGACTCAAAACAAAAGTTTTCATTGTTATCTACCTCCCTACTCAATTCACCCTCCTCTCTTTCTCTGTTTTACAATTCATTATATATTGACTCTCACAAAATTAAGGAAAACTTTGTTCAAAAAAAAAAGTTTAATCATAAGATTTAATGCACATATTGTGAATTGGATACAATAATAAAATATTATAGGGTAGAAATCTCGTCTTCTTTTTCTGAGCCGTCCGTTATTAAGCTGTACCCTTGTTGCTTTCTGCAGTGGACAATTAGCTAAACTTGGCTGCTCCGTCTGTTGAGCTGTACCCTTAGACTTTTTTTGTTGTTGTTTTCTGCAGTGGACAATTAGCTAAACCTGGCTGCTCCGTCTGTTAAGCTGTACCCTTAGACTTTCTTTTTGTTGCTTTCTGCAATGAAAAATTTGAAATAGCTTAACTTGGCTGCTCCACACTGCCACGACAAGCTGTTAATAAGTCTGACTTTGTCTGATGTGTTGTGGCATTCCAAATGGATGGCTGCCTAGTTGTGTGGTATGCTCTTCGGAATGTAACTCGATGGTCCCTAGGTTGAACACTGACCGCTACCTACCCCCTCTGCCGCGCCCTGCAGGTCATTTGGGCTAGGATGTAATCATTTAATAGTCTTCATTTCTAAAGGAGCGTACAAGTCCAAAGGTCTGAAACATACAAGTCCAAATGTCTGAATTATACAAGTCCTAATGTCTGAAACATACAAGTTCAAGTGTCTAAAACATACAAGACCAAATGTCTGAAACATAAAGACCAAATGTTTGAAACATACAAGACCAAATGTTTGAAACATAAAGACCAAATGTTTGAAACATAAAGACCAAATGTTTGAAACATACAAGACCAAATGTTTGAAACATAAAGACCAAATGTTTGAAACATAAAGACCAAATGTTTGAAACATAAAGACCAAATGTTTGAAACATACAAGACCAAATGTTTGAAACATAAAGACCAAATGTTTGAAACATACAAGACCAAATGTCTGAAACATACAAGTCCAAATGTCTGAAACATATATCTGAAGACTTTGATATTTTCGTATGTATATAGCGTCATTAGCGTGTTATCACACTTTGTACACTGCTCGGCCTCTGCCTTCTAATGCTCTTGAGCCACTAGTCTATTAATTGCTGGGTAACATGGTCAGAGGTCTTCTCGATCTAATTACCTTGTAGCTCGTGGAGTTCACTTATCGATACAAGAAGAATCAGTGTTTTAATATTGCGTTTCTAACATCTTTTTAAGTTTCAAATGCTTTGACCAAATGTCTTGCCATTTGTTTCGCTCCCTTGAACTCAAAGTACCCCCGAAGTCAACTAACACCTAAATATAGACATGCTTCCCCCCCAAACACCCGACAAAGTAAAGGTTTAGGATGAGCATTTCGTGATTAACTATTGCTTACTGTAGTACTTTGGTAGGGGAAAATATAACAGATTTATTTTCTTTTTCCCCTTATATACAAATACATCAACAGTGCTCAAGTCTTGTTTTGTCACCATTAAACCAAACAAGAAGTCAATAGTACGCTCATCTTCACTTTAAAAAATATTTTTTTAAATAACTCAAGCTGTTTAATGTCTGTGTGTATTTGAGTGGTCCACTATGTAAAGAATGTAAACCAATGTTAGTCTACGAGTGGAATAGTAAGGTCATTCACCTCTGGTGTTTATGCAAGATTAGTACGCTCTAGGTCTTCTGCATGCACATAGAAAGTAACCAGGGCGACCTACATCTCTTGTCGTCTGCTCGACTGTAAGCCACTTCTGTTTGCTCAACCTGGGGAAACCGCGGGGAAACACCACCGATGTTTCTCACCCTTTTCATTGACATGGGATTGAGTGTTCACTTTGTACGTTTACGCAGAGATGTCTAGGGTCATACCATAGGGAAAGTTTGAGAACCAAGAGAAAAGTTGTGCAGCCAGTCAACGCACCTGTACGTGTTTTATCCTCTGGATAACATTATCATAGCAGACGATCAAGTTTTTTGCTTGGAAGATTTCATTAAGAAGGTTATAAAAATGTTTGACATGTTTCGGATGTTCATTCACAAGTTGAAGATAATGTACTTCCTAGTCCAAACCTCCCGCAGGACGAGGGGAGATGGCAGCGGCCTGGGTATGAATTTATGAATCCAGTACCTTCGAAACGACCGAAAGATTATATTTTAAACTTCAAGACTCTTAGGATGCCTAAGTTTACCTTACCCGTACCTGACCTAAATTGGGAAAAGTAAAGGCGGTTGGTCATTGTGCTACCCACACGTTACCCTCGTTAAACGTCGGTCATAGAAATATGACCTTGACATTATTTGCCCAATAGATCGAAAGGTCTGAAAGGGATACTTTGATTTTTAAAATCCTTCTATTGTATTAAAGACTGTGGTTTTAAATTCATTTTACCGTGCGCATGTTTACACCTAACAGACATGCCTACAGTCCCGCATTATGCGGAACCGTCCCGCAAAAGCATCAAAAAAGCTCACATGTTCCGCCGTTCCGCATTCACGATTTTTTGTTCCGCCAAGTCTGAATTCCGACACAAAAAAAAATCGCCGATTTTTCATTATTTATTAATAATGCGAAATGAAAATACTGAATGCAAAATAAAATATATCTAGGTCTGTGTTTATTGTTTACATTTCATCTCCTCCCGGACCCGGTGTGTCCTAAATGTACGAAGATATGGTTGAACTAGATTAACTAGATCTAGATCTAGTACTCTAGGTCCAGATACTAGATCTATTCTTAGAATCTAGTAAGTGCTAATAAGCCTAATTTTCCATTCAAATCCCTTTCTTTTCCCGACAAAGGCGCTATTCTAACACTAACGTGACTAACATCATAAACTATGATAAACATGACTAACTCAACTGGTTTCTAAGTCTAAGTTCTTAACTTCTTAGCCTTATTAAGTTTAGGTTTCTAAGTAATCTAAGAAAAGGATTTTTTTTCAAATAGGTTATTAGAGATCTAGATCTAGACCTAAATGTAATTAATTAACTTAGACACAGTAAGGCTAAGGCCTAGCTAGATCTAAATAAATAAGGCTATAGTGTCAATTATTATTATACTTATAGTCTATATCTACTTATTACATAGTCTAAATTAGTATCTAGAGAGTCTAGATCTAGCACTAGATTACTAGAAACTAGATTTAACTATTTTAACTAGAGTCTAGATGATAATAAATCTAGATCTATCTTACTTAGTATCTAGAGAAATAGAATTAGAAGGTGATAGATCTCTAGATTTCTATGTATCATTATCATATATGTAATAAATTTAGTTCTCAATAAGTCCATAGATCTAGACATAAATATTTAGATTAGATCTATAATTAATATAATTATTATAATCTGTGTTCTTAGACTTAAAGGACTTATTACATGTAGGTCTAGTCCTAGACTAGTACTACTAGTAGACAGACTCTTAAATTATTTTAGATCTAGCACTAGAGACAACTTCTAGAGTGACTAGAGTAGAGCCCTAGAAAAGGATAGATAATCAAGTAGATCTAGAATAATCACATAGGAGTTAGAACTATTGATTTCAAACAAAGGACATAATTATGAATTAAAGGTTTTCTTACTTTTAATTATATTATACTATTTACATCTAATTTATAAGAAGCAAACTAGTATTGTTATTAAAGTAATATCATTGAAGTTTAATTTATATTGCAAACAATATGGCTGACAAACATAAACGCGTTTATGTTCCACATTGGGGCCCAAAATTCCACATTTTCAACCTGAGTGTTCCACATTCTGGGTCTTGGGGGTAGGCATGTCTGACCTAATGTGTGGATTGAGTTTGAATGGCGGAAGCATCAATCAACGTAATATTGTGACACTTTTGTTTCTAAATTAAACGAGTTAATTGTAATACAAATTATTCAAATACTTTAACGTCGCATTCTAGCTTGATGGTCTTTGAATACTTTGGATTTAACTTACAACGCGCCCTTGTAAAACACTTTCAAAACCATTACAGAGAGAGATCAATTCTACCAATTTAAACATGTGTCACTTGTAAGAAATGAATTCCAAAACTCTCTTACTGCTTTAATACAAAGGTGGCAGATACAATGCCATCATTATTTAAACGGTTGGGAATTCCAAGAGTTAAATTGTGGTGAGTGATTGCTCACTGGTTCTGGCCCTGTCGAGAACGGCGGAGTGGCTCATTGTTGCTGTTTGCTGTGAGTCAAATGTCAACTGTATTAGGATAAACTTTACAAGTGGCATTCAGTGTCGCTCAACTAGTCTGAGAGGGAATCTCATTTTGAATCGCTTCAGGAAAAGATGCGTCATGTCAATCAAGATAAAGAGCTTCCGGCGATTATACGTAGCCTATAATTAAATAGCCCCGTCCTATTAATAGAGGTACACTATTACGTCACTGAGACGCGAGGGAGGGGTGATGTGGACATATTGCATGTGCGTGCGTGCCTGTATTAATAGAACCCTATATATAGGTGTACAACATGGCGTCAATGGGATAGAGAACAAAAGAAAATGAACCTATTGTGTGTATGTGTGCGCGCCTGTGTTTTCTCCTGTTTACGCAATGGACCCTAAAAGCGTATCACCTTGTGTTATGTCCGTCACGACTATTTGTTGTCAGACTTCTTGGTCATAATCCCGAAAAGAAAAACAAAACTAATGCTTGTCTGGGCTCGGAATGAAGGAAATGAGATGAAAACGGCGGTACAGAGGTGATTAATGGCGCCATAATGTACTTTACGTCGACCACCTTTTAGCTCACCAAAAAAGGCTGCCTTTGGCATACGTTCGTCTCCCTTAAGGGATACGTGCCCTGCCCAGCGCAACTGTCGACCAAAAGAAGTCCCTCTATAGTGTCCATACCGGCGTTCGCAAGGACATCGCTGTTTGTAGTGCGGTCTTGCCACCGTATGTCCATGATGGAGCGCAAGCCCCACGGAAACGCTTCCAAGACCAGCTTAAGGGGAGGTATCCCTAGAGAAAATCGAGTTTTAGGTCTAGGATATCGATTTTTAACTAATAACATAATTAAGTAGATCAACCATTTTTCATTACATTACAATCATTTTTATTGCTTAAATCTGTGTCTAAAACATGTTTTATGTTGTTTTTGTAAGGCCTATGAGACAAAATTTTTATAAAATTTCTTGAAAAGTACAAAAATGGCCCTTGGTTACGCCATCTCTATTATAAGCAAATCATTGTTTGACTATCGATGTTTGGTATGGTTTTTTTCCTCACGATCTCTAGTTTTATAAAGACGCCTCGTTTTCGCTCTATGTTTCATTCAATTTCGGTAATGATCGGAAATCTTCGGTCAACTTTTGAAGCAAATTAGATTATTTTTAGCCTTGCTAATAAATAAAGAAACGCCATTGGTTGATTTTGCCCCCGTGGTCGGAATCCCCGTAACTACTTTTGTTATTTCCGACTATCGATAATAGACTTTATTTCAATGGCGAAGTCTACACGTTGACTTTCTTTTCTGTTCATGTGTGCATTTTCTTATTTATTCAACAGTTACAGTATATATATTTCTTTTTTTATTCATCAAATATTCTAGATCTGCTTCACCTTGTTTTTTATAAATGGCTAGACTCAACAAAAGGCTAGCTCAATTGAAGCAAGCTCGGATGAGTCGCAAATTAGATCTAGAAAGAGTTACTGGTAAATCTAAGACTCTAGTCGATCTAGATAAATCTAGTACTTCCACAACAAGTTCTAGATCTATATCTTCATCAACACCTAGCCCTACTAGATCTAGATCTGATTCATCTTCTGGACATAATATTACGGCAGCAGTTGAAATTGAGAATGTGTCTACCGAAGCCAATAAAAGTGAGGCATTGGCATCTAGATCTAAGTCTAGTAAACTTCATTTAGATCTCAATACCAGGAGTAAAAGTAAAATTATTGACATTCCCAAATTAGATGTTGATAATTTAATATCCACCACTCCACACACTAACAGAACAATAGTTGAATTTGACCAACTTCAGGCCCTTATACAGCCTTTACTTTGTCCTGGCTGCAATAAGTCTTCATTAAAATTAAATTCTGATGAAAAATGTCGCAAAGGCCTGTCTGTTAAACTTAGCATTAACTGTGAAACATGCAGGACAGTTGTAAGTAGCAACCATACATCAGGTTATTCTAAAGAAAATAAAAGATATTCTGTTAACAATTCTGCAGTTCTATCATCAATCTTATGTGGATTAGGTTCCTACACATTTAACAAACTGTGTGAACATTTAGACATACCTGGAATGTGTAAAAAAAACTTTCTAAATATTACTAAACTAATTTACAATAAAGGTGATGATATCCGACAGGCCCTAGAACTTAAAACTGTTGACCTTATTCGTCGAAAGCATGCGGAGGAAAGTGGAGTTTCTATAAACGAAGAAGATATCATTGATATTGATGTCTCATATGATGGCTCGTGGCTAACCAGAGGACACACTTCACATATTGGAATTGGATGTGTTGTTGATGTGTTAACAGGATATGTTTTGGATTTCCACATAGTTTCAACATTTTGTTTGGTCTGTCAAACCACTGGCAGAAAGATTAAAGAAAAATCCCCATCACAGTATTCAGAATGGTTTGAAACACACAAGCCTTTTTGTGAAATCAACTACACAGGTGAGGGTCTATTAAATATAATTTACACTTCTATCAAGTCTTTGTGTATAGTTTTTAAATTCTCTTCGCTAAATTTTTATTAGCTTTGCTTTTTTTGTAGATTCACTAAATAATATTAACAAGTTTCTAAACTGTTTGATTTTCTTTATATTTACAGGTTCATCAGCTATGATGGAAACACATGCCGCAGAGGTATTATGGCTGAGGTCAGTTACAAAATTTAAGCTTCGCTACACATCAATGTTATCTGATGGAGATGCTAAATCTTTCAAAAGAGTAACTGAACTTAAACCTTATGGTGACATTCCCATAGTAAAAGAAGAATGTGTCAACCATGTTGGTAAAAGGATGGGATCTGCACTTCGAAATTTAGTTGCTGATTGTAGCAAAAAAGGTACTTCTCTTGGAGGCAAAGGGCATGGTAAACTAACTCAAAACACTATAAAAAAGTTAACACTTTATTACTCTAGACTCTAGAGCCATTAGAAAGCATAAAAATGTTTCTGATATGCAGAAAGCTATAATGGCATCTCTTTATCATTGCTTGTCAACTGACAAATCACCGAAACATCAATTGTGTCCAACTGGATCTGGCTCGTGGTGCTTCTACAATGCTGCTGTTGCTAAAAATGAGACTCCTGGTCCACATAGCAAGCTTCTCTGCACTCCTCTAAATTATAAGCTACTAGCTGACCACTTAAAACCAATATATAAACGCCTCTCCGAGCCAGCCCTCTTACAACGTTGTTTGCTAGGTGCTACCCAAAACGCCAACGAGTCTTTGCATTCCAAGATTTGGAGTACTTGTGATAAAAAGAAATTTTCTTCTTGGAACAAGGTAACATTTTCAGTGATATCCTCTATTTATGACTTTAACTTTGGATTTGCTGCTTCAAAAATAATGAAAAATATTCTGTTCTGCAAAAACACGTTTCATGCCCATCGTCTTGGTTTGAGTCGACAGAATCAACGATTAAGTGGGTCGGCGTATAAAAAAAGTAAAGTGGTCATGAGACGACTCCAGATGAGGAAAGATGCAAAAGCTCGAAGGGAACTTGAGTTAAGAGATGCAGAGGGACCTACTTATGAAGCAGGACAGTTTTAGCTGTTTTTTTTTCTGCTTTTTCTTCTTTTTTCAGAAATCAACAAATATAAATTTCACGTAGGTCATTTAGCTGTACACATGATTTCTCCTAAACTAATTGTTTGATTTTAATGAAATTTGAAACACTTGTTCTAGACATGATATACCTTACTTGTATAATGAATTTTTGTGAAACTTTTTAATACTTTTTTCTAAGTTTTCAAATCTATACTTTAAACTCATTTTTCTCAAAATGTTACTTTTTGCACATATCATTATGCCTTACTAGGAATTTCTCCTAAACTACTTGATAGATTTCAATGAAATTTGAAACACTTCTTAAAGACATCATTTACTTTACTCGTACAATGAGTTTTTTTCAAACTTTTATTTACTTTTTTTTTTAAAGTAATTTTAATTAATATTTATCCTGTTTTTTATGCCTAAAATATAACTAAAAATTCAAAAATTTGTAAAAAAAAAACCATACTTAAATCTTTAATTCTGACGTTGTACCAATTTAGAGGATCCTTTTCTCTTATCTTTAAATTCAATTTCATGTAATTTTGATCAATAGTTTTTACAAAATTCAGAGTTTTAATTTGTATACAATAAACAATATGGCCGCCGTTACCATGGCAACCATCATTCAAACAACTTTTTTTTTAGCATTATTTATTTTAGAATATCATTATATGTTACCATAACAAATTTCAAAGGCCTAGCTTCAGAAATAAGAAAAATAAGATTTTCAGGGATACCTCCCCTTAAGCGTCAACTTTCCTTGGCTGACATAGATGAGAGCACCTGGTTGTATGCGGCCTCAGAACGAGACAGTTGGAGGACACTCACGAAGGCCGCGTGATACACATTTGAGACCAAAAGAAATTCTGCTGCCGAGGACAAACGCAGACGGCGAAAAGAAAATCTAAATGGACCGCCTGCGGACAATGGTTATGCTTGCCCTGGGTGTGGCAAAATATGTAGGTCACAGCTGGGACTGCGCAGCCACGGGAAATACCCGATTCCTCATTAATCTTCGGACTCGAAGACTAGCCTTATTATAATGTACTTTACAAAATTAGTCGATCTTTTGCTGCACTTTAAATTGGGAAAATTTCAACATAGCGTTTTATCAGCTCACTCTATCTGGTACAATGTTTGTACACGTTATTTCTCCCACAGCCATACTCGGATCAAGTTAAAACTTTACACAATTATTTGTTGTAGCTATCAAAATCAACAAAAAGTTAACCAATCTGTAGTGATAATGAATTAATTTGTTTGGTATCGAAAAAGGGAAATAAATAATACTTGTTGATAGGCGTGGCTGTATATGTGGAGTAATTACCCTTATTACGTTTTTTACACTTTTTTTCCCACTTCCCATTCTTGTATCAAGTTTAAATTTTGCTTAATTATTCATAATCGATGAAAATACATGAAGTAATAAAATTGGTACCTAATTAATTTATTTTTAATAGAAAAAGGGAGCTTATTCCTGCATGTTAGCAGACAGGAACAGATGGCGAAATCTGCGGTAAATGTTAAAGAGCTTTTTCATTGACCAAGGTCGAGGCGTTAGTATTTCCATGTGGGTTGTCGATTGGTAAGTCTCCTCGACAAGACTAATTTCTGCTGTCTATCAAGCGTGCCCTTTTGGAGACCCTTTGGTCAACAACAACCAAACCAAAAAGTAATGCACTGTAGTTGATTTAATGGAGGAGTACTGTCCTGGAAATTATCGTCTGCTAAGAGACACTTGTTGCTCCCCATCTCACGTGACTCAATAACGCATTACTCAGCATACTATTTCTCAAACTGATGAACATGTTCCACTCTGGTGGTGGGGAGACTCTACTGGCTGTTGTGTGTGTGCTGGTAGTGGAAGGGAACTCTCGTAAAAAAAAAGGTTGGTAAAAGCAGACATTGGTTCCAATGATGATGCATTAGCTATATGTATGTATGTAGATAACAAGTCTTGACTTAGAAATGAAGAAAACAAAAGTTTGAGAAGCGCTGATAGCAGACGAACCTGGCGACCCGTGGTAACAGAAAGTGGCCCAATCATAAGGTCATAATCCACATTAATGACACCTAGGACAGCTCGTGTAGTCATAAAATACCAAATGTTCTTTTTTTTTCTTTTTTTTTTTTTGTTTTAACATATATATCAAGGCTCCAGGATTTCACATTGTTGAATGGAATTTGGGAGTTTGGTAAGAAAAACCCCGCCCCTTTTGTTCATGAACGTGACCAGACGTCTGTACAACCCACACATTGCCTCCCTTGGTGTCCTCGTGCATGCAGTCCCCACGCATTGCGAAATCGCTTCACCTCACCCCCCCCCACACACACACACACACCTTTTTTTTTTTTTTTTTTACTTTAAACATTTGTTTCATTTGTGTCATTGTGGACTCGTAGGTCTGTATAAATGTGTAGAGTGTATCATGTTCATCTTTTTGTTCGTGTGGTGATTACCAGTTCTTCTCTTTCATCCATGGTAGCCCAATTCAATGATGGGATATGGTTTTATGGGATTAGCCTCGCTATGTGAGTATCGTGCATCCCGTGCCTGCCTCTCCCGGAGCATACATTCAAATACATTGGTGTTCTAAAAAAAAACTGAACGGTTTGGTTACGTTTGCCACAAGCTTGTACACAAGCTACATTAGTAACCAAAGGCTTAGTATCGAAAGTTGACTCACGGTCAAATGGGTGGTTTATAAACGGTAAAAGCTGTATACTAGATAAGATGTGGTGGTCCTTCTGTTGTTACCGTTAGTTGACCTTTAGCACTAAACTGCTGGCGTATTATATCTTAATTTATTAAGCTTGAATTAACTTGAGCTAACAATTTCGGGGCCCCTATTCGAAATGGATTGCGCGCTGCCCAGTCAGGGTAGGGATAATGATAATCATTAAAAATTAAGATTTTGTATTAGAAAATAAATTTGTCTTTGCATTACATTTTCATTAAATGACATTTGACAATGCCGTTTTTTTTTAAATCGCGCGTAGATTGGCGTTTACCATATTGAATGACACCCCAAAATGGCAATTTTGTCTATTGTTAAGGACAATTTTAGGTTTTCAAGAGATTTAAACAATTTCAGGAGATTTCCAGGAGCTCGTGGAAAATCCTGTGACCACGAGAACCCTGTTATAATTTATAAAAGTACGGGTCCCACTGCGGCCTCATATGTTGCAGTGACCTAAAGCCGGCCCTGAGTAACTTCTTTCTGAACAGAACTAAATATAACTATTATTACAATATAGAGAAAGTCAACTTGAGAGGAAATAAATTAATATATTAGACTTTAGTAACTCCCAGTCTGGCGTTCTGGAGTCGTCTGCCCCTTATGTTGCATCATTCACAACCAATCGCTAACCTTTTCTCACCGTCACCTTAGAAACACGCACACATACTCCATAGCAGTATTGAGCATCATTTGTCAAGCAGAATGACTGTTTGGGAGCGCTACAAGCTCGTGAGTGTTTGTATCTGGCCTTCGCCAACATTTGTTGTTACGTTGATGGGGATAACGGGCTACACAAAATATATTTTTTTGTTTTCTTATGTAATTAGTTCATCATTCTTGAAACATCTAAACCGCTGTGCCTCATTTTCTGTGACATTTCTATTGACATGTATATTAAACAGCCTGATCTAGAAAGAACATTTGGTCTTGTTAGACTGTAAATGTGCAAATTGTGTTTCAAATTCTTATTTTTAGCGGCCCCCAAAAGGGGAAAAGACGCTATTAGTTTTGTATGGGCTGTCTGCCCGTCCGTCCGTCCGTCCCGTTTATATCTCAGAGACTAGAAGATAAAATGAAAATCGGACATCATGATATTTCAGATCATTCAAAGTTCTGATGCAACGGCTAGAGATCTACTTTTTTCTTTTCCGAAAGTGAACCATCTAATTTTTAAAATTAAATATGCAAGCAGATTTTTCAAAAAATCACACCACTTTTCAATGAAAAACTTCAGGGGAGGACTTCTTCATTAATAATTCAAGCTTCATTCATACATTCGCGCATTGGTACAAAAAAATTGCACAAGGTCACAATGGTAAAAGTGTCTATGGTTCATTATAAAATATATTTTCCATTTATTAACTAACATATTGAATAGAATGCTGATTCAAATGTTGTAGATTCTATATCAAGATTCTAGAGCTATATCTAGAATTAGATCTACACTTAGATCTAGATCTAGACTTAGTCAACTTAGATCTCATTCTAGACCAGACTTACATCTATTTCTAGATCTAGACTTAGATCTAGTTCTAGACCTAGACCGTTCTTGAATCTAGATTTAGATCTAAAAGTAGGTCTAGATCTAGCTAGATCTATGTCTAGTTTGTATGACAAATGACAATGGAGATATTAATTTTTATTTTGCGAGGGGAATGTCTGGTCCAAGTAGATCTGCTGCAAGTCTTTCAAGTCATTTCTAACTCCACTACCTAACTAAAATAGGTCAAAAAAAATTTTTTTTTCGTGTTGCCAATTTATTTAATTTTGTGAGAAGAATAAATCTTTTTTTAGTGTCTCTTTATTACATGTAACATGCTCTTAATTTTGAATGTATGGATAACGTTAAAAATTAATTTTTTTAAATATAAGTGTACGCTAAATAAATATATGGAGATGCTGTGGCTGAGTGGTAAAGCACTTGAAACCAGAAGTTGTTCGAATCCTGGTGAAGACTCTAGGTAGACCACTTCGGGGGCCGATTTTGGGTTTGTGTTTCCACAAAAACTGTCTTTGTAACCTTGTTTTTTTTTTATTATTGTACAGTTAGTTGTGCATCGTCATCAGCATAACTACCACGAGAAAGGAAATAGTACCGGTATAATTCCTTGGTCTTGCTTCTCTGGTTAAACCTCTGCTCCTTGGGCTAAACATAACTAATGAACCTCTTCTCATTGGGTTAAACATAACAAATGAACCTCTTTTACTTGGGCTAAATATAACAAATGAACCTCTGATCTTTTTTTCCCTCGGAATTCTCAGAAGTGTCCTTGACCTAGAGTCTACTACAGTGTTAAGAGATCTATTCAGTGTTTCCCTAGCTTTGTCCTTAACGGAACACTTCGAGTATTTAGGCGAAACACTTTGCTTATTTTTTTAGAGAGATTAATTCACGTGGTGGCCTACTGTTTAATTATTCCAGTAGTTCGTGGAGCACCTATTGAGGCCACGAGGAACACAGTTTGGGAAACACTGTATCAATTGACTTGTAGAATGTGGGGAGAGTGAAGGGCACAAGCCGGGCCTCAACTTTGTGAAAGACTTATGTGTACTTAAACCTAGCCTCGTTGGGTTGAAAACTTGACAGTTGTGCACTGAGTCTAAAAGTTAATTTAAAAACAAAAAATTCTTGACACACACATTTTTTCTTCCAACCTGTATTTTCAATTCAAACCTGGATTTACATCACGAGTCGCTGGCGATGTTAGCAGTTTCTAAAGATTTATGAGTTTCACCCCCCCCCCCCCGAATTCTCAACTTGAAACAGTTTCTCACTTTGATTATGCAATTGCCGTGTTGTAGGTTTTACATGTAGATATCTAGATCTGTAAGGTAAAGGCTTAACTGTAAATCTGTTCGGTGAGTTTATGTATGTGTCATCTGTGCGTGTGGTCCCGTAAGTGGGCATAGCCCACCAACCAGCTTCCTCCAGGCGTTTCTGTTTTGGGAGAGTCTCTCCAACTGTCCCCATGTCTTGCCCATCTGCTTGGTATGTGCAATTGGGTCTCGGCACCATGTCTTTCTGGGCCGTTCCCTCTTCCTCTTTGAGTGTTTCAGATGTCGCCTATCCTTTGCCCGCTTCTCTGAGGGATACCATCTTCAATTATTCTTTGCCACAGCTCCTCATTTGTAGTCTTGTCGGTCCAGCGGATCTTAAGAATCTTCCTGAGGCAGATATTGATGAACACCTGTATTATGCTCCCAGTTTGCTTCGTAGAGTAGTACTGGCTTAACAATAATGTGGAAGCTATTGATCTTGGTGGTGCTGCTTATTTGGCTGATTCCCCATTTGTTCTTCTGCTGATAGAAGGCTGCTCATGCTTTACCAGTGCGGGTTCTGACATCTGCACCTGTTTCTCCATGGTTGTCTAGGATACCGCCATGGTGTCTCCCGCTTCGCTTCTGGTCTTTTATGTCATCCTGATCCAGTCATTGTCCAACAGAACAGGAAGGGAGAGAGAGTAAACAGCCTTGCCTCTCTCGTGTTTGTATTTTGAATGTGTCCTTCTATTTGATAGGTCAGTCCTTCATATACATGGGATTTCTTTCAACACAAGATGTCAGCTCATGTACTCTCTTGAAGTCCACGCTACCAATTAGTTTTTGGTTTTACTTTATAGAATAAAAAGCGGGTTGTTGTTGCTGTTTTTTCGACGTCGTCCTTTAAACAAAACACAAAGTATATTTTCCTGCAGTGAAATAAGACCAACAAAGTCATTGGAACCGAACTGTAAAACATTAATCTCAAATCTAAACTTTAAGAAACATCAACTAGTACAAATACTTGGGAAGTATAGAAATACTTCTGGGTGATTCTCACTGCCCTGACCCAGTTATGAATTATCCGAGATTTCGTTAGATTTTGGCTTGTGGGTTGTGACATCATGTTGTTCGCAGTTCATTCCTGATAACAATTTTAATAAACGTAATCCTATAGTGTTGTCGCTGCTAGGAAGAAACTATTAACAAGCGCTACTTTGGCAATAAGTCAACACTCTGTAAGAAAAATGAGCTTTTGAATGGACAGTATTCAAACATTGGTCTTTAGATTTGATTAAATCAAAGGAGAACAATACTGGTAGTAGCATAAACAGTTACTCTCTTGCCATGCTAGGCTTAAGTGGAAAAGAAGGGAATGTTTCCCTCCTAGTGACTAAATCAGACATGTTTACTGTATCTCTTGTGTGTGATAAAAGACAGGTCTCAGATTAGTTGAATAAAATCTTTAATGGCGATAAGAAAAAAAAAAGATTAATGTCTTTTCATTTCGCCTTCTGTTGAACTGAATCGTAAATCTTGACAATGTCTGTCCTTCTGCAGTGATCTAACATCTTGACATTTTGTCACGTAGCCACATGTCATAGTCTAGGTACATGACCCGTCTTAAACTGGTGCCACTTCCTGTCAATTCACCATACTGGCTGCATGACCTTTTTAATAGTTTAACTGTTTTATTTACTGTCAATTCACCATACTGGCTGCATGACCTTTTTAATAATTTAACTGTTTTATTTACTGTAAACTCACCATGACTACAGGACTTTTTAAAAAATTTAACTGTTTTATTTACTGTCAACTCACCATGCTGGCTACAGGACCTTTTAAATAATTTAGGTAGTGTAGTTCCACCAACTCACCATGCTGGCTACCTGACCCTTTCAATAATTTAACTGTTTTATTTATTGTCATTTCACCATGCTGGCTACCTGACCCTTTCAATAATTTAACTGTTTTATTTATTGTCATTTCACCATGCTGGCTACCTGACCCTTTCAATAATTTAACTGTTTTATTTATTGTCATTTCACCATGCTGGCTACCTGACCTTTTCAATAATTTAACTGTTTTATTTATTGTCATTTCACCATGCTGGCTACCTGACCTTTTCAATAATTTAACTGTTTTATTTATTGTCATTTAACCATGCTGGCTACCTGACCTTTTCAATAATTTATTTTATTTATTGCCATTTCACCATGCTGGCTACCTGACCTTTTCAATAATTTAACTGTTTTATTTATTGTCATTTCACCATGCTGGCTACCTGACCTTTTCAATAATTTAACTGTTTTATTTATTGTCATTTCACCATGCTGGCTACCTGACCTTTTCAATAATTTAACTGTTTTATTTATTGTCATTTAACCATGCTGGCTACCTGACCTTTTCAATAATTTAACTGTTTTATTTATTGTCATTTCACCATGCTGGCTACCTGACCTTTTCAATAATTTAACTGTTTTATTTATTGTCATTTCACCATGCTGGCTACCTGACCTTTTCAATAATTTAACTGTTTTATTTATTGTCATTTCACCATGCTGGCTACCTGACCTTTTCAATAATTTAACTGTTTTATTTATTGTCATTTAACCATGCTGGCTACCTGACCTTTTCAATAATTTATTTCATTTACTGTCAACTCACCATGCTGGCTACCTGACCTTTTCAATAATTTAGCTAGTGTAGTTTCTGTCACCTCGCGTGACATTTTGTTCATTTCAGTGTTGGCTTCATTCCACCGTCTCCCTTTTTTTTTTCTTGCTCTTATAATTGCAGGCAGTTTGCTCTTTGACCTTGGTAGAACTCCTGAATCACCTGTTTCTCTCCACCACCACCACACACACCCCCCACACACACACACACAAAACACGTTGCCCCCTATCCTAGTGACATGTTTCAGCGCCACCTAAACATGAACGGAAACGAAGGAGCAGGAATCAATAACGATAAGACGAGGGACACTCCTCTAGCCCTCCGGTCTGTCCCATCAACCCTTCTAATAGAAACATAAACTGGTCTCGAGCCGAATGAAAGAGATAGTATTGTGTGCTGGCTGGCCTAACAAGACAGAAACTTGTCAACACTGCCCTCTGAAGTGAACACAAGAGTCAATGTTTGAACACTTTCCTAAACTTTTGTTTTCCCCCTGTGGTCCGGTTACGTACATCGTGTCATAGTGGTGAAGTGAGATAAACGGTTCTCAGCCTGTTATAAGCGGACAACTTTTGAAACACGGCGAGGAGACAGGCCGATAGGGAAGCAAAAAAGAACCCCCTAAGGACCGAGTCCATTGCTCTGGCGGGGATGGAAGAAAGCCGCATCAAACCTCCCACTATCCACACACCAGTTCAACAAGGATGGTGGTGTTTTTTTTACGTTGGACACCTGATCGGCTGATTTTTTTATCGTATTTTTTTTTTCATTATGCTTGTTACATTTCTGAAGGCAGCTATAAGAACACCATTAATTCTGTATTTCCAACAGTACCAAAAAGAACATACCGGTACATTAAAATTTTACTATGCCTATTAAGTGAGTAATATCTTTGAATAGTTTCTTCTCCACTTAATGAGATGATAAATTCATTATCCATCCTGGATCTATATGTGGGCTGATTCGAGCTTAGCACTGCTCGAATGGAAATGGAGACGCCATATCGCCGTATTGTTGGCAATGCGAAGCGAATCCTCCACGACCTGAGCTATCTTTGTTGTATAGCGTTAGAAATGCAAGTAAAGTCTTTATAAACTTGATTTGATAAAGATTTATTGATATTTCGAAACTAGTTTTACTTTTTTTTTTGTTTACAAAGCTTATATCAACTCTGTCTGTTGATCTGTCTGGTAAAAAGTTTGTTCACGTTTCCATGCCCCACGCCTATTCTCCGATCAAGTTGAAACTTAACACAATTATTCATTGGTGTAGAGCCGTAGATAAATTACTGTTAATTATTTTGTTTGATTCTCAGCAAGGGAAATAAATCCTTATGTATTCGCAGATACTGCATAATATGTAGTGTTTCGTCCCCTTAAATAATTGAACGTTATTTATCCCAGACCTATTCTCGGATAAAGTAAAAACTTTAAACAATTATTTAGTGTACCTAACAAAATATGAATCAATTTAAAATTAACCAATTAGTCAATTATTTATTGGAAATTAATTATTTTGTTTGATATCGAATAATGGGCATATCTTATACACTATTGAGAGATAAAGTTGTGAGTGCGGAGTTCATTTCCTTGGGTTAGGGTTTGTTTTTTTAAGGACTTTTTTTTAAATATTTTCCTTGTATGAATACTATATAACCGATTTTTTGTTGCCCACGGGAGTCGAGGTTGTGTGCCTCTTAAGAGCGTAGGTCAAAGGGAAGTCTCCCCCCTCCCACGTGACCTGAATTAAATTTAAAATTGATTGTCGGCCACACGTTTTACCTGAGAGTCTCGCCAGAAGTAGCAATCAAGTCACAGGAAGTGCTCTCCTTAGTAGCCCGTGGGCTTGGCGAGGCTGAAGGTAGCCCCTTACTAACCCGTGGGCTTGGCGAGGCTGAAGGTAGCCCTTACTAACCCGTGGGCTTGGCGAGGCTGAAGGTAGCCCTTACTAACCCGTGGGTTTGGCGAGGCTGAAGGTAGCCCTTACTAACCCGTGGGCTTGGCGAGGCTGAAGGTAGCCCTTACTAACCCATGGGCTTGGCGAAGCTGAAGGTAGCCCTTACTAACCCATGGGCTTGGCGAGGCTGAAGGTAGCCCTTACTAACCCGTGGGCTTGGCGAGGCTGAAGGTAGCCCTTACTAACCCATGGGCTTGGCGAGGCTGAAGGTAGCCCTTACTAACCCGTGGGCTTGGCGAGGCTGAAGGTAGCCCTTACTAACCCATAGGTTATGACGTTGCAGGTCAGTGTTTAGGCCTTCTGTAACGATTGGTCACGCCTTGTGCCACGCCGAGTAACGTATCTGAACAAACTGCGCCCCATGGTGCTTAGCGGCAAGGACAATGACCGAGTGACCCTTGACTTTCGCTTAGGTAACGCATGCATTGTATGTGTTACACTGACCCCAGATGTCATCGAAAGCGCTGACACCGGCTAAATTGCCATCTTGCTATCTCCGTGAAGCTTCTTACCTCATATCGGTGTTAAGCTGTTTGACCTCAATTTGAATGTACTCTACCCTTAATCCCTCCCACGTGACCTACTTGAGGTGTGCCGTACAAATTGTAAGTAGTGCATTTACTGAGGACACGGGTCGCTGTTTACTCGGCTTATAACTTGTATTGCTGTAAAGAGCGTGTACCTGTGTAGGGCATCTCGTGGACTAGGGATTAAAATCACATTGTGGACTCTATCCACTAAAACTTTGTACAAATTCGATCTTTTCCAGCCTGGTTTCAATACGTCTGTACAAGATTGTTGTGGTCGGGTTTTTAAGTTCCTGCTAGTATTTAGTTTCTTGAAAGTCACATCCTTGTTTTTCCATTTCAAGTTGTGTACACAGGGAATCAGATCTGCGTTTCCCTATAGTGCAGCTTGGTAGAAACTAGCGAACGGCTCAGTCACAGCAGTTGATCTGCGGACCCTCGTGTTGAATGGGCTCATCAATCACGTCGCCTCGGTACCAACACATTAGCTTGGACCCTAGTGGGACCGGCCCTGCGTGTTTTCTGTTCGCCTTAATCTATTATGTATAGACTGTGATCAACTGTTCTTTTATTGTCCTTGCTTTTAAGTCTCTGAATTTTTTCGAGTGCTTGTTACTTTTTTTTTGTCTTTCAGTAACACTGTACATCCTTTCAAAGTTGCTATTGTCTCCAGCTAGTGTTAGGCGATAAATCAATTAGTTGTAATTAATTGTGTCTTTATACAGAATATATATTTAAAAAAACTCAGAAGGCTAAGGGGAGATAAATGGAAAGCATAAGATTCTTTCTCCGGACTCTCTATCCAATGTCTAATAGCTCTATCTAACTAAAGTTCAAAACTTTAAATACAATTTGGGTCTACCATTTCATTAGAATATTTACTCATTGAGTTAACAAAAGGCACTTTCCAGCAGCATTTTGATTGTTGGTGCTAATAGCGTCATACTCCAATTTGCTTACGATGACAATAACTGTCCTTATTATCTAACGAAACATACTCTTCCCCATGTTTCCATAGAAGGGCTGCTGAAAATGTCAAGTGAGACATAGTAACTCCCCCCTCTAACAGTATGGGGCCAAAACTTTCGTGGGAAAAAGAAAAAGGAGTCTCAAATTTGGTTGAGGAAATAAGTAGGTGCGCTCTGCCACCGTGCCACACACCCATGCTTGAGATAAACTACCTAGGGCGCCTTTGCGGAATGACTTTCAAATGTCTATACATTGCTCTGAATGTCTTGTAAGTCTTTTTAGATCTATTTTTCTACGTGGGGGGGGGGGGTAGATTTTTAAATAAAGAAATGTGGGGAATCTGGCTTTCATGTTGAAAGAGTTCCTTACCATTGTGTTAACCTAAAATGTAAATGTAACCAAATGTTTAATATTTGATGGCTGCCTAGTTGTGCGGTATGTTGTTCGGTCGTTTTAATGGTCTCGGGCTCATACCCTGTCCGCTGCCATCCCCCGTTGTCATGCGGGAGGTTTGGAGTAGGAAGTAGATTATCTTTAACTCTGAAGGAACATCCGAAACATGTACAACATTTTGCAAACATTTTTACAAATCTGATATTTGTAATTATAGGCCATTGATAGATTTGACATATATTAAGTTAAGTAAAAATGTTTTAAATGTTTTTATATTTTGAAAGCAGGATGTTAGGTAGATGTTAATGTAGAAGCTTGCGTAGATGTTGAAATGTTAGAATAGATGTTAAAATGTTAGTGTAGATGTTAAAATGTTAGAGTATATGTTAAAATGTTCTGTGTAGATGTTAAAATGTTCTGTGTAGATGTTAAAATGTTCTTTGTAGATGTTAAAATGTTAATATTAAAATGTTAGTGTAGATGTTAAAATGTTAGTGTATATGTTAAAATGTTCTGTGTAGATGTTAAAATGTTAGTGTAGATGTTAAAATGTTAGTGTAGATGTTAATATGTTAGTGTAGATGTTAATAACGATAAAATCCATAACAATGTGTCATGATGTGTCAGTTATTGACAAAGATCATGTTTTATTTCACGACACTTCTGCCAAAACAGTCACGGAAAAGACGAAAGAAAAACAAAAAAAGACTATCTCTTTTTCCCCACCACAGGTCCCCATAACCTTAGCCACACTTAGATCTGTCTACATCGAACGTTCAGTATAACCTGTCATTGTAGACTGCGTCTCTTTTTCCCCACCACAGGTCCCCATAACCTTAGCCACACTTAGATCTGTCTACATCGAACGTTCAGTATAACCTGTCATTGTAGACTGCGTCTCTTGTTCCCCGCCACAGGTCCCCATAACCTTAGTCACACTTAGATCTGTCTACATCGAACGTTCAGTATAACCTGTCATTGTAGACTGCGTCTCTTGTTCCCCACCACAGGTCCCCATAACCTTAGCCACACTTAGATCTGTCTACATCGAACGTTCAGTATAACCTGTCATTGTAGACTTCGTCTCTTGTTCCCCACCACAGGTCCCCATAACCTTAGCCACACTTAGATATGTCTACATCGAACGTTCAGTATAACCTGTCATTGTAGACTGCGTCTCTTGTTCCCCACCACAGGTCCCCATAACCTTAGCCACACTTAGATCTGTCTACATCGAACGTTCAGTATAACCTGTCATTGTAGACTGCGTCTCTTGTTCCCCGCCACAGGTCCCCATAACCTTAGCCACACTTAGATCTGTCTACATCGAACGTTCAGTATAACCTGTCATTGTAGACTGCGTCTCTTGTTCCCCACCACAGGTCCCCATAACCCTAGCCACACTTAGATCTGTCTACATCGAACGTTCAGTATAACCTGTCATTGTAGACTGCGTCTCTTGTTCCCCACCACAGATCCCCATAACCTTAGCCACACTTAGATCTGTCTACATCGAACGTTCAGTATAACCTGTCATTGTAGACTGCGTCTCTTGTTCCCCACCACAGGTCCCCATAACCTTAGCCACACTTAGATCTGTCTACATCGAACGTTGAGTATAACCTGTCATTGTAATGTAGACGCCTACGTCGTCTCCCCTATTACTGTCCCTTTCAGTTTCCTTCTCAATTCTTCCATTGACTCCGTCTTCAAGTTGACACTATAGCCCCTTCATTCATACTCTCATTCAGTGTTGAGCTTGTTTCAAATATAATGGTATCCTTATCTCTATACCACGACTTTGTCTATCATATCGAACAAAGGGATTATAGCAAACCTCTACTTGGATTCAATGTATGTTCTGCTTCCTAAGTTCAGTATGTGTGCACCGAACACAATATTGGGGAAATGTATCCCAAAATGATGGCCTACATTCTAGGAGAAAGAGCATTTGTGAACTCTTTGTTAATGAAGAGAACTAATGGCATTCTGTTTTTTGTTCTCTCACTAATGTTGCCCATAGCAACCACGTCTGATTAGAGAATGGTTACATAAGTGTTAATAATGCCCATAACAAGGACCTTGACCTTGTCCCTAGAGTTCCACATTGTAACTATCTCCCTTAGAAAGTAGACTGCATGCCAAATATGTTGTATGTTTTTTTAAAAATAGTATCAGTTTGATTGTGTACTATTTATAGACTATGTCAACTCTCAGCCTAATTTCTTTTCTTCCTTTCAGCTGACAGCCTACAGATCAACAATAGTCAACACCTGGACAGGTTAGTGGCGTTTGTTGACTGGCTCTTCTGGGTTTCATAAGGAGAAAGTTTCAGTTGTCTTAGGTGCAGAGGAGATTGTGCAGTAATGTTATAGAGTTTTAGAAGTGATTAGTTTAATATCAAGTTTGTAGAGGGTATTATGTTGTGAAGGGATTAGTTAAATATCAATTTTTTGAGGGTATTATGTGGTAAGGGATTAGTTTGTAGAGGGTATTATGAAGGTATTAGTTTTAGTATCAAGTTTGTTGCTGGTATTATGTAATTTGAACATGAGTCAAGAACACACATTAACTTTGATTGGAAAATATTCTTGTTTTTTTTAAAAATAAACTTGTTTTCTAATTTCTAATATTGGTTAATGTCATGGCTTCAAAACCGAGGGGTTTGGGTTCGAATCTCTCTGAAGACTTGGTTTTTAAATTTTAATATTTTCAGGACATCCCTGAGTCTATCCTACTCTAATGATTACCTGTTTTAGAAAGTAAAGTCGGTTGATCATTGTGCTGGCCACATGACACACTCATTAACCATTGGTTATAGAAACAGATGACAAAAACATATGCCCTGTAGATTGCAAGGTCTAAAAGGGATAACTTTTGTTTTCTCTTTTTTAAAATTTGCTCTTTTTTTTTAAGTGGATGACTTAACTTGGTTAATAAAAAGAGTTAACACCCAGTGAATGACTTAAGCTCTTAGTGTAATAAGTGTCTTTTTTAGAGTTTCCCACGCATGGAAAAGTTTCATTTTGTAAACTGTTTCTTTTAGAAAGAGCTAGTTTGTCAGATAAGGTGAGCACTATTAACAGAGAGATAACTTTGAGCAGTGATGCATTGAGAGGGAGAAATTTGAAGAGACAAAGAGGGAGTGAGAGGTAGATTGGGATAGACAGAAGAAGAAAAAATCTGGGATGGGAAAGAGCGAAGTAGAACTGTACTACACATTTCCTGTTTGATAAAAGGCTAGTGACCATAGATGAACAGGATACCTACATCATGGGTTGGCCATTGAAGTGTTGTCATGTCATGGCTGAGACCATAAGTACTTCAGTCCACATGTCTCTGATTACATGGATTTAGTTGTTATTTTCAAGCTGTTTGTTGATGTTTTCATTTCATTTAGCAGATTTGTGCTATCACATTTTAGTTGAATGCACTATTGTGATTGTTATACATGAATATGTTTTATTATGTATGTATACTATTCTTTATAGAGTCAATCATTGCACTAGAAGGGATATGGTGTTGTCCTGGAGCTATAGAGGAAATTTACTCTTGGCAGTCAATAAAGTAAAGCTAACATTTTAGTGCCAGCCATTCTTGGAGCAGACAATATGTGAACCATGTGCCATACTAAGAGCATCATTTAGTTTACAGGTCTTACATAAAATACCATTTGGCCACAGGTCTTACATGGAATACTATGTGGCCCAACAGGTCTTACATGGAACAATGTGTGGCCCACAGGTCTTACATGGAACACTATGTGGCCCAACAGGTCTTACATGGAACACTATGTGGCCCCACAGGTCTTACATGGAACACCATGTGGTTCACAGGTCTTACTTGGAACACTGTGTGGTCCCACAGGTCTTACATGGAACACTATGTAGCCATAATTTGATTGGATCAGAATGTATCGTGACACAACAAATTGGTTGTAGACCATAAATCCAGGAACATTTAGAGGACTATAAAATGAGCCAAATTGTAACCAAACTAAGCTAGACATTTGTTTCCCCCCACTAGTTCCTAACTTGTTTTTTGTTTTGATTGTTCTAGTGGTAAACAAGATGCCTATGAAAGACATCAGGGCGTAATGGGCTGGCAGAGTTTTAGTTCCGATGTCTCCAACCACACCTCGGCTTCCAGTGCAAGGTAAGTTAAAACACTCAGTTGACTGCTAGATGCATTTAGCTGTATCAGAATTATCCTTCATCTGATAGTGCACTTCCTAGGAAGAAATAGATAAACTTGGAGCTTTGTCTATGAGACCGGAACCGTGGCATTAGCTAAGGTGGAAACATGGTCACTTATACAGCAGAGAATCTTTTCTCACTTTTAGTTCAGTTGGGTTTTCTTTTCCCCTCTAGTCCTTCCCATGTTGATAAAAAGAACCTTAACCTCTTGAAATAATAGAAAAACAAGTAAAATATACAAAATCCTTTTTTCTTTGAAAAAAACAACAACAAAGCTTACTTACAAGGAAAGTACTCCATCCTTAAAACAATATCTACCAATAATTTATAAGTTATTTCCCCTACTTGATATTAAACAAAATAATTAATTACCAATAATTAATTGACTTCTTTATTTATTGATTCATGTTTTGTTAGGTGCAATAAATAATTGTTTAAAGTATCAACTTAATCAGAGAATGCATCATCATCATCATCATTCCTTTGAGTTCCTCATGGAACATAGGGCCTCGACATAAACACGCCACTCTCCACGGTCTCTTGCTAGCTTTTTGATGGTGTCCCAGCTCTTCCCGGTCTTCTCTGCTTCTTCAAGTACACTGCGTCGCCATGTTCTTTTTGGTCTTCCTCTGCGTCTTGTTCCCTGGGGGTTCCACTCTATGGCCTGCCTAGCTCTGTTGCTGGTATCTTTTCTAAGGGTGTGACCAATCCATCTCCACTTCCTCTCTAGGATCTGCACTTCTATATTTTTCTGTCCACTCATCTCCCACAGTTTGGTGTTTTCTACTTTGTCATACCAGTGTATTTTTAGGATATTTCTCAGGCATCTGTTGTTGAAGGTCTGTATTTTTTTTGTTGTGGCTTCAGTTGTTCTCCATGTTTCAGAACCATACAGTAGGACAGCCTTGACATTAGAATTAAAGATTCTTAGTTTTGTCTTGTTTGAGATGTAAGGAGATTTCCAGGTTGGTTTTAGCTGTGTAAATGTCTGACGTGCTAGATTTATACGGCGTTTAATGTCTTCATCTGTTCCACCTGATATACTGACTACACTCCCAAGGTATATAAAATTTTCTACTTGGTCTATTGTCTGAGAATCCAATACTATGTCTCCACTTTGTTTATTGTTTACTTTAAGTACTTTAGTTTTTTGGTGGTTTATGCATGAGGGAGAAATATTGATAACAATTATTTAAGGGGACTAACACCAACAAATTTAGCCATATCTGTGAATACTGAAGTATTAGTTATCCTTGTTGCTATATTAAACAAATTAAAATATTACCAGTAATTAATAGTCTAATTGGTTACCTTTTTTTATTGATTCATGTCTTATCTATGTCACTGAATAATTGTGTGAAGATTCAGCTTGATCACAGAATGCGTGAGGGAGAAATAACGTGTACACACTTTTTACCAGAGTTGATCTAAGCTTTGTAAAAAAAAAAAAGATTTTTATTTCAAGTTGATAACAACTTAGTGTTTTTGCTGGGTTTTTTTTATGCATTTCTAAATAAGATAAAAATATTTTCCTCTCCTGCAGTTGGCAGTTGTTTTTTCCTTTCCTTTACCTGAAGGGCTCATAACACATTTATGTGAAACATTTTTTACTGTTATCTTAAGTCAGATTTGCATTTTATTGGTTTAGTAGGCCTGGTCATGTTTCACCATTTCAAGCCTAGATGTTTTAAACTGGGAGATTATGAGCTAAGAAGTTTTGTTTTACAATCTAAAATTAGATGTTATAAGCTGGGAGATTATGATTGAAGTAGTATTGTCCCACCTTTCAAACTGACATGTTCTGAGCTCGGTGAATGATTTTTGAAACAAAAATTTATTCACAAAGGGTTGTTAGTCATTTGAATTTATAGTTATATCATCTTGAAATGTCTCCAATTTTTTATTCCCCTAGTTTGGAGCTACTGCTGAATGAGAGACAACTGGACCCTGAAATTATGCTGGCCAGTTTAGGCTTTGGTCTGGAGACTGAAGGCTTTGTGCCATCTTTGGCTAGAATACCCGAAAGATTTCTTCGCCAGCCAAGCAAAGCCACAGGGATCAGTCTTCCTGGGGTGGGGGAAGATGTTGGAGCGGATATTTTTGAGGAGGCCCCCCAGGCTACCCTCTCTGGCCCCACTTCATCTGAGTCAGCCCCCATTCCTATCCCAGCAGCACCGAGGAAAAGACCAGGTGGGTTGTATTTTTTGGGCTTATATTTCTGTTCTTGTGAAGGTTACATTGACATGATTAGCCTCTTACTTAAAGGTGTGCCATCATATTTTTTTAATGAGGAGGGATCGAAATGTTATAAAACATACAGAGTCAGTAAAACCGAAGTCAGTCAAGACAGGAAGCATAAAGCCAAAGTCTCTAGTAACTCTGGAGTTACTGCCATAAACAGTGATATAGAAAGTATTGACAACAAATTTCAGAAGCCTGAAAGAGCTTCCTTTGTACAAAAAGAAAATATAATTCCAGATCAATCTCACGGAGTAAAAGATCATTTTGCAGGCCTTCAAAGAAGTAATCAAATGAGCCCCAGCACTCTTGAAAATCATAGAAATACATTTCAAAGTGATGTTTGTTCAAAAGACAAATCTCTGATTGCTGCTTTGTATGATCTGAAATCAGATAACGTTGGACCAGAGAGCTTTACTGTGAGCACTTCAGATTTATCCACAAATATCATGAATGCAGGACAAAGGACAGAAATACTTCATTGTCCTGAAATTAATGTGTTCACATCATCAACTCCAAATATTTGTCAACAAATTGAAGCAAGAAATCATGACACTTCAAAAACTCTGAAAAGAAACCAAAGTTCTCCTGAGATTACAAGTTCCAAACGTAGTTCTGAAAAAGGTTTCAGAAATTCGCAACAGAGATCTGAAAAACAAACTGCACATGGACAAAATAATTCTCAATCAACCTACCCATCACAAAAGAAAGTTGGCAAATTTTTGGATGTTTCATCTGTTAAAAAGGCAGCAAAGAACATTGGCAGCGCTATATCAGGGAAAATCTATAAAAAGCTGGGCATCTCTGGGAAAGATGGAGCACAAAGTCAAGCTAGATTGCCTCATTCATCTGCTGCTGACTCAGGACCTAGATCCAAATTCACCGACTATTCTCATTTAACATCTAAACTTCATGTTGCACCACTCATTTCAAATGTAAGACTTCCAGGTCAAATTGTGGCTGTATCTCAGGGCAATGCATCTTATCATTCTAACACTTCTAAAACTAAAACAGAGGTGACAAAGGCAAATGAATTGACAAATAAATTTGATGAATCTCACCAAAATAAAAGATATGTTATAGATAATGCTCCTAGATCTATTGATATGGCTAGGTCTGTCGATAGGGATGCAAACCATTCTGACAGTTTTAAAATAGAAACAATTGTTAGGGTCAATCCTTCTGTAGCAAAATATGATATCAAATGTGTTGATACAAATCTTAACGACCAACCTTCTGAAGAACCTTTTCTTAATAATGACAAGACTTCTGAAGCAAACATCAGAGATGACAAATTTTCAGAGTCAAATTATAATGTGGAAACTGCTGATATAAATAGTAGAATCAATACTTTTGATGCTAATGAAGTCCTTGATACAGATCAATTACATGATTATGCTGAAAGTTTGACAGTTGATATAAAAAGAGCTGACTCTGACTTAGAAGCTGAGAGGAATGATGCTTCTGGTGCAAATCCACTTCTTGTCTGTGATCCACCCAAAGATATCTTTAGTGAACAGACACCCTCTGTAGATGTACATGTTGACAGTTCTTTCAGAAAGAGTGTTAGATTCTTGTATGATCACCATCTGCAAGCAGTTGAAGAAGAGAGGAATTATTTGGATGATGAGGCATCTGCTGAATACCTCCTTGAGTCAGAATGCTTGAATCTTACATCAAAACATGACTTCACTGCTGACAGAATCCAGGATTCTGTTCCATCACCACATTACTTCCCCATTATTGATAGCAGTTTTGAGTGCAAGAATACAGAACAAAGGGACTTATCCAAATATGACTTTTATGATGACCCCTTTGATAACTGCCAACTAGAATTCACAGACTTAAAATCTACAGTCAGTCAGTTCCAGGATTTTGTTCTTGATGAATCAGAAGAGGTTTCCTGCAGCAATAATGAGCTGAACTTACTCAGGAATACCAATTCTGGAATCATTGCCTCAGACTGGAGTCAGTTTACCCCTGCTGTCATTAAACACTCACAGAGTATGAGGATCCCTAAGTTGACTGTCACCCCATTGGTACGAAGGGTCAGCCTGGGCTCTTTTAGGCACATAAACAAGCCTGATTCTTCTGAGTCATCCCTTTCATGGTTTCATCTGACACCATCAGCCGCCAACTTTGACAAACTGTCAGATAAAGATAAAGAAGAGATAGACGAGTCCAATGTGAGCACATCCTCTTCTGACTCGGAGGAGGACACATCTTCAACAGCTGAAACATATCCCAACACTGAAACTCTGGTTTGAGATGAGTTCAGTCATTGAAACTTCCTGATATATAGTCATGGTAGCTAATGGGAATTTTATTCAAGAACTCATGATGCTGATTTGATCCAGATAGTTTCCATGTCAACTCAATTCAGTAGCTTTGTGGAGCTGACTTTGTATTCAAGTCTTCCATATGTGGATCTGGGGAAATGTTTAAAAACCTAGACTTGGATGTTATTGTTCCATATCACCAATGTCTTTATGGATCAATGTAATGGACCAGAGTCCCTACTTCTAAAGCTTTTATTTTACAAAGTGGCACATGTCTAACCACTTTGTTTCTACCCAAAGTCTCTAAAATAAGATATTGATCTTTAGCCACCATGTTTCCAAAGCCTGGAATCTTCCTTTTATCGATTTGGGGTGGGGGGGGGGGGGGGGGTAGCAACGTTTGCAACCAAGAAGTATTTATTATTTATTTCGGATGCCACTAACATGGAAGCCTGTGAGTCATAGTCTTTCTTTCCTGTTGTTACAAATAACCTTGCAGGGTATTGCACTTTCTCCTTATTCTGCCCTTGTCCAGTTCTTAAGGTGACAGTTTATATGTTAACATTTTTTTTTTTGAGATGTTAAATATAGCTCCTGCCATAAAACTTTTTTTCTGTGATATTTTAATATTTTATAAAGATTGTTCTACAGTAAGATATAATAATAAGATGTTTATATATAGATGTATAGCCTAATCTAAAAATATTTATTGATTATTATTCATAGTAATATTTATCTGTTTGTGGGAAGGAGTGGCAGAGTAGCTGCAGGAACTTGATTGTAATTCTTGTTGAAGGCTCCAATTGACACATAACATGTCAGGCAAAGTTAATGCTTCAATAGTTATGCTGGCCACATTGCACTCTGGGCAACAGGTGAACTTTACATCACCTTTTTAGAGTTGCAGTGAGAATTGCATTCGCTGCTTACTTACTTGTAGAAAAAAAAATACTCAGTTTTATCTGTTTCCAAATGTTGCTGTCATTTATTTGTTATTATTATTTTGTTGAATTTTTTTTTTTGTTTTACCTGTCATGTCCTATACCAGTGACATCTATAATACTCTGCTAAGTATAAAACCAGTTATATGTATGTTACCCAACCAAGTATTATACCAGTGATAGTATTTATAAGATACCTACCAGATATTACACCAGTAACATGTATGGTACTCTGCCAAGTATTATACCGGTGACATGTACTCTAGACTATGTTAGATTGTGATTTTTATGAAATTATAACACAAATTTCAGAGAACCTTTATTATTATTATCAGTGCTTTTTTTTGTAGAAAAATAGGTGCCGGTACTCAGTGATTAGGGGCCGGTACTCAGTGATGGATTGCCTACCTTTTAACTACTAATATATTAATAATAAACGTTAAAATACAAGAAAAGTAATAATTTTTTCCCCACATTGAAAAAGGTGCGGTACGCCGTACCATCACTAAAAAAGGCCTGATTATTATTATTTGCATTTCAATACTAAGCCAGCCAGTTATTTTACATGCACCCCCCCCCCCCCCCAATACAAGAGAAGTCTGAACACTTTGCTGATTGTAGTTATAGTAGATGTTTGTTGTTACTCAAGCCCCAGCCACTTCTTCTCATCAGTGTAACACTTTGGCTTCCCCTCTCCCTGTGACTATCCTAACATTTTACTGTAACATTTTATAATCAGCATTATTGTTATTGTTAAATGTGCAATGTCTGGGCAGTTTTAATAGTAAAGATATGTTAATTGCTCCTGTATTTTTGGTATTCAACCAGTTTAGTGATATGGTAAATGTTAATGACCAATTAATAATTACATGCTCATATTTTCTAAAGGTAGAGAATGATTGCTATGACCTTGCTCAGTTTCCTAGCTACCTGAAACTCATGATGTAAGATGGAAGTCTGTTATACATGTGATCAAATTATTGTTTCTTTCATTGATTTGTTGCTTTTTTTTTTTATATTGAGCTCATGTGTTTTTAAATGCTCTTTATTTTGCCTTTTAAAAAATTGAAAATGAGATGACTAATTTTTTAACATACTATTGGTTAGTCTGTTGTTTTGTTCTGGTCAGTTGGTTTACCAAGAGTTGTACATCTTTATGATTTTCTAATTATTTCTTTAATGTTTTGTTTTTTTTTACTGTGAATATTTTTATTTTTGTTAAATGAGTATTTTCTTTTATGTATGGGTACAATCAAACCTCATTGTTTTTATAGAACACCCATTTTTGTAAGCCCATCCCTAGAGCTCATCACATGATGTATACTTAACTGTCAGTCTGTCATTACTGCAAGTCTCATCACTATAAATGACGGTTCTTTAAATCTACAATGCTTAACTTGGGAAGAAATATTATACATAAATTATAAATATAAATTATAAATGTTATAAAAAAAATTATTTTGCTGGTAAAAATAGCTGGTGAAAGTCTTGTTGTAAGTGAATTAAATGACAAACTATACATCCCAATCCATTTGTTCAATGATTGTTGCATACAGATGTATTGAACTCAACACTCTGGTCCTGTTTAGTTTTAGGAAAGTAGATTTGATTGTACCAAACATTCTTTCAATGTTTTGTGTGTGTGTGTGTTTCTGTCCCTGTTAACTGTAAAAACTGTATATAAGACTAGAGAAACTATTTCTAAAAGGCTGTGTTGTTGTATGTCCTCTTGGTGTAGTTCTACCTGCTCTCAACTAAGTATTGTCCTCTGGGAACAAAATTAGTTGCAATAAATACTCATGTTTTATATCAATAGTCCATTTGTAGCTTCTTGTTTCTTTCATTCATATGTTTGCACTGTCTGGTTGCTTAAAAAACAAGAACACATAAACTTTCAATTTAAAGGAACAAAACTCCAGAACTGTTTTTTTATATGGAAAATTATGTTACAACGATAGAACTAGCCCTTTCATTTCACTGTAAGTGGTAATCACTTTATGCTAGAGACTTTAGAAGTGCTTTATGAAATGAAATGTTACAACACTGTGAAAAGAAACTAGTAATAAGCATATGCAAAACTTTATACAGTAATGTAAGAGATATGCACATCCAGTTTAGTGCAGTGTTGTTGCAATCACAGAGTTTGTCATTTGGATAACAAAATCATCCTCCCAGTTTAGTGAATAACAGGTAAATAACACTGGGCTCATTAAAACTCAAACTAAACTAAGCTTTATTTTAAAAAACCTTTTCAAAAACAATGCTAAATTTTATATTCTGATATTTTGCTATTGATATACTTAGTTCTTGTTTTTTTTTTTAAATTCAATTTGAAGAGAACAACTGTTGTTCAATCCTTCAATTCCAATCTTGGCAATGAGCTTTCAATTTACTTTTTTTTTTTATTCTGAAACTAGAATCACAGAGAATTTAAAAAACAATACTATTTGAAAATAATTTTTCTTTACTATACCATTTCAATTATTAACCAAAATCAGTAATTTTAGCATGGAAGGAGATAAATGATATTTAGATTGACACTTCTAAAACAGAAAAAAGAAGATCATCATCAAACTATTTGTTATTTCATAACACTAAGAACTGTAAGCTTATTATTTAGAATGTAGAATAGATTCATATTTTTACTGTTGATTATAACAATGGAGACATATTGTTGACATTTACTCTAAACCTGAGTCTTCCCAATTTTCAAGTCTTGTTCTTGCAATGAAATGTGTGGTGACCTTGACCTGTCAGGTTAAACTAGTTGAAAGGTAAACTCTGGCATGTTGGCATGAGACATGCATCCACCCTCTGCCCCCACTCTTTCTTGAAGCTGTATCATTGGACTCCTTCACCCTTTGGATATTGTTTTGTATTTTTTGTGGTCCATGTTTTTTATTTCCCCATATGCAACCACAGTTTATGATTGATTCTTTGGAATTATTTAACCAATATTTTAACAAAACTTTATTAGAGTTACAAAGTAGAGACAAGATTATTTATTAAATGCTGTATTGTTGTTTATTATTATTATTTTTTTTTTTTTTTTATCACATCAAAGATTCATTGTTGTTATTGTTTTTATTTCCTACTTTCCCTATGTTTCAGTGGCATGCTTCATTCATTCTGTTTCAATTATAATGCAATAAATTCATTTATAAGAGTTCTATTAATGGAGTTATTTTAGTAGTTCACATTTTGTTTAGATTAACTTGTGATTTAGTTTTGTGCTTGCAGTGTCACTTAATGTCTCTGGTTTGAATTGATTTTTCCTTTTTGAATTTTTTTTTTTTTGCTTGTTTTGAGAATTGAATGAAAATTTTATATTTTCACACCTTATAAACATTTAAAATTCATTTGATATCTCATTATATAATTGTTTTAAAAAATCAGTATTTCTTTATTAGTTTTCCATGACGATAGCTAAACAAATGCAGAAATTTTTCATTATATAAAATAATTTTTGTGGCTGGATAGAGAAAGAGATTAAGTTATACATTTTTAGAAATAAAAGTATTTGCATTTATTGTATTTGAATAAAGTTTATCCTATTGTAGGCCTACTATACATTGAGAGATTTCCTTGATCTCATTGACTTATTGCAAGAGAAATGTCTGATTAATTGACTCACTAATTAACTGATGATTGTTTTTATCTTTCTAAATCAGGAATAAGCACTCTGGTAAAGACACTTTCCATGATACGAATGAAGACCTCCTTTGCTCGAGCTGGACACATGAGTCCCTCCCGTACCCCGCCACTTGCACATCAACCGTCCAGTATTTTACTCCCCATTAATCAGAAATATCTTGCCAGCAAAGGTTACTACAGGCAACAGGTGAGGGCTATGAGCCACTGTCCTTTCCCACAGCTTATACACGACATGTTTTGTAATTCTTTGTATCTAGTGTTTCTCTACACTTACTTATGTGTTACTCTATACTTACTTATGTTACTATTAACTAAGTCTCTATTGCTATCAAAAAGACAGACTTATGTCAACCTAGTAGATTCCAGATTAACCTGCTTATGCCCCAAAACGTAATCAGCTTGTCAAATAGAAGTAAAGTCATCTTTATATGTATGGAAAATGAAATTGATGTCATTTTTTGTTCACTTTAAAAATAAAATTGAAGTCATCTTTGTATACATAGATTATGAGATAGTATTTTATCCTTATGTTGCTAGTCTGTTGACAAGTAATGAATATTTTTTTTCTAGACCTCAAATATAAAAATCTTTGACATTTTTTTTTTATTGTATTTCTTTGTAATGCATTGGACAGGGTTGGCCAAGGGGAACATTTGAAGAAGCAGAGGAGGAAACTCAGAAAGAGAATATGGAGACTAAAGATGCAGCCACCAAGAGGAAACATTTTCAGAGGATGAAAACCAACCGTCAGTGGAGCTTGTGTGAGTCAGGGGACCATTTTGAGGAGAGCCCCTCCAAGGAGAGTGGATGGCAGTCTCAATCCCTGGATGACTCACTCAGCTTGGATAGCACACATGAGCGCCACGACTCTCTGGGCACTAGGTTCAGCACAAACACAGAATCATCGACAGACAGTCTGGACACACCAAACATTGAAACAGAACGTGCTTTTGAGGAGATTCGCAGACAGTATAATGAGAGTCTGGTCAGGAAAAGGTCATCAACAGATGACCTCTTTTTGCCTCCGAGACCAAAAGATCGCTTGTCCAGTGAGGACAGGGATACGGACAATGATTATTTAAACACCAATGATATTAGGAGCAATAATTATTTCATATCCCCTGCCAGTTCCAGACAAGCCACGGTGGAGAAAGCTCCAACCATCTCCAGGAGTAGTGTGAGTGACGAGACAGAAGACTCTCAAAAAAATGATGGTAACAACAATCAAAGTGTTTTGTCTAAATGTGATAAAGGTTCTAATATTGGTGAAGACTTCAGCAGGTCTCAATACAACGACAGCAGCACTGATGTTCGCATCATTGTCTCCAGCTCAGACAACTTGTCTGGGAGACATTCACCTTCTAATGTGGGCTATGACTTCCACTCAAGGACTTCTGGCAAGCTGAGTGTGAAAGCTGTTCAGAGGACATCGTCTGATTCTGGCTCCACCAGCAGCAGTGGTACGGCCATCGGCAGTAGCAGTATTGCCACCACCACTGACGACCTGGACACTCTGCGTTGTGTAGAGTCTGACCGGGACTCCCTATCAGGGTCAGTCAGCCCCTACGGCTTTAGCCAGAAGCCTGTGTCCTCACACAGTTGCCAGACATTAGAAGCAGACTTTAAGCTGGCGGCAACGTTAGCAGCTGCCAGGCCATTAAGTAGTAAGAAGAATGGAGCCTCTGAGACGAGGCAGAACACTCAGATAAGAGCTTCCAGGTCTAGAGCTAGTGGAACCTTCACTGTCCTGGAAGACAGTCCCAGAGTACAACTATCTGCTTTACCCACTTCAATCAATCCCTTGGAGCTGATGAAGAAATTACAAAATTCACAAGGTAAGGTGTTTTTTTTTCACTAAAACTTAACGCAAGTATCCAATTCTATTGCCCCCTGAACTAACGCAACAAATTTGTTGTTAGCTGGAATGGGATATCAGATATTAATGGATAGCATTTTAAAGTCTGGTTTTAGTTATAGTAGACAATGTGAACATAAAATATTTACGGGGCACGTTGGCTGAGTGGTTTAGCGCTTAGCTTCTGAACCTGGGGTCCTGGGTTTGTATCTCAGTGAGGACTGGTATTTTGCATTTTGGGATTTTTAGGACGCCCCTGAGTTCATCAAGCTCTAGAGGGTACCTGACGTAAGTTGGGTAAAGTAAAGGTGGTTGGTCGTTGTGCTGGCCACATGACACCCTGCTCATTAACCATTTGCCAAAGAAACAGATGACCTTAACATTATCTACCCTCTAGGTCTGAAAGGGGAACTTTGCTTTTTTTATTTTTATTTTGTAAAATATTGCTTCTACCACCATTGAATATTATTTTGCCCATTGCAAATTATTTATTCTTACCATAAAATAATTCTTTTAACTATAAAACATTTCTTTGCTTGACATGTCATGAAAATAAAGATTATTATGACCTTCAGAGTTTTATTTCCAGGTTATTTGGTGGACAACTAAGGGTGTCCTAGTTTCTGGATTTTAGAAAGTGTGCTAATTATCTCAGGAGTAAACTTTTTGTGTAGACCCTGTGTTTATAATGTTGTGCCGTGCCCTACATTTGTATAGAATGGCACTAGGTTGGGTCAGAAGGTGTCTATCAGTTTATTAGCCACTTGAACTGCTCTGCTCTTTACTTCTATGTTGATGCACACAACCACACAGTTCATCTAGTCTTTGTGTAATGAAAGTCTGCAATTTTAAATTCTTGGGATTTAAACAAATCCATCAGATTTAGTTTAGGAGATACATCTACATGTCTTTCAAGGCAAGATATCTTAGTGAGTCAAGCTCACACCCCCCCCCCTTTTTCTCTCCATATCTCTTTAAAAAAAAAAAACACATCATAACAATCCAAGTTGTCACCCCCTCTCCCCCCCCCTCCCACACACCCACCCACACCTTCTCAGTAGGTTTTGGAGTAAAAAGTTAGGCTCTGTGATTTTGGGTTAGTGTGTATCTGTGTTGACTGTGTTCTCTTTCTGAGACTTAAGGCAATCTTGTTTTCCAAGTGTTCTCTTAACATGTGCTGTTTACCTGTCATTGCATTTTGAGAGATGATAAACACTTTTTATGTGGATTACATATAGTTAAGCTATTTATATTTACTTTGGATGTCAATGCAACTCAGAAGATAGTAATACCAACTGATTGGATATTGGGCTTATGGGATCAGTTCACTCCCAGGCAGAGAAGGGAACTGTTAGTGAGAGTCCTGTTGGACTTACTGAATTTCAAGTTGACCATAGCGTTGAAAGGTGTAATAGAGTAACAGTTACTGGTGCTCTCAGAACTGAGAGTTTGGAAGGCAGGAGCATCTCTGATTGTACCAGGGATAAGCAAGCTGTCTGTTCAGGCAAACAGTGCAGGATTGATCATGTTGACTCTTGTGCAGTGGATTATGGAAGTCCTAATAACAGAGGTCCAGGTTCAGCCTGCTTAGTGGATAAATCTGTCAGTTTTAAATGCTCAGGAGAATCGTATGGCTCTGGAAAGTTTATACATGATAAAAGGGATGCACACTGCTGCCACCTGGACAACCAGACATGCAGCTGTGTCGAAAATGATGCATATTGCTATGAGTGCAAGAGTCACTCTTCAACAAGAAAATTTCTACGACAGGATTTGAACAATGTTGGTCAAATAGTTGGGAGTGATTCAAAATGTAACTCTGTTCATTCAACACATAGGCTGGACACAGCCCTGTCATCAGGAGGTCACTGCCAATGTAAAAGACCAGTGCGACACTTCTTTCATGTGACTGACTCTGTGCAGTTGGCTAGACGCAGGTATGGCAGTGGTGGAGAGGAGTCCAGACCATCAAAGACTTGCACTGCTCTTGACTGTTGCACAAACGCAATTCTATGTCCTTGTCATAAGAGCCATAATACACCATGCCAGTGCCATGGGAACAACACGAGCTGGCGTACACAGAAAAGAATCGGTGAACAGACAGTGACCCACCAGCCCACTGCATGTAGGTGATAATAGAGAGCTGGAATGATGTTAATCAAGCTTAAGTTTATATTTATCTGTAATGCTGCCTTCGGTTTTACTTTTTGATTCTGAATTATACATGAGTTTGATTTAATAGACAAAGTCTTTATGTAAAAAAGATTACAAGTGCATCCTATTGATCTATATCATTCTTGCATCATTTGTTTCTCTTAAGTAGCTTCATTACAGTTTCTTAGAAGAAGCCCTAAAAAATTGATTAAATATAATTGTTAAATGTATTAATTGATTAATTAACATGCCTTTAATTAATTGACTAATTTTTTTTTACACTAAAATTCAATGTATAGACAAAGCATTAGTGTGCACATTGCATTCTATATATATATATGTGTTTATAAAGCACAAGTTTTAATGAACTACTCCCCTTTTCATTCAAATAATCACAAATGTAAGAATATAGCAACCACTAGGACTCTTGAAACAACTCCTAGAGTCAAGCTCACTACCTTTTGGCCCCAAAAGCAAATTATGTCCAATGGCCTTATGTATGTCTGTTTTTTCGACAAGTCCTTTTATTAGCTCACAATTTCATGGTTGGAACCTGCCTGAAACCTCAGATTTTGAAAACGTCTCTAATGATTTTACTTGAAATTGACCAGTTTCTTATATCTTACAGAGGAACTGGGGTGGGGTAAACAAAATTTCCTTTTTTATCTGTCATTCATGACTTACTGCATTGCAGTAGCCTACAGTCTACATTCATCAGCTTCAAAAAAAAAAAATTTTTATGTTATGTTACTTATTTTTATCCTAATTTGTTACTACAATTTTTACAAATCTTTTAATAGATGAACTTTCCCGTATGGGCAGTGTCCAGTCTGACAGTAGTGGTTTTGGAGATTTTGATCCCACCTCTGAAACAGGACACCAAGAGGTTAGTGAAAAGTGTGAAACAATCAAATAAATCTGTGAAATCCATGCTTCTTCTTCTTCTAGCCAGCTTTATTGCTGCTGAGCTGTGAGCTCTTTTGCAGACTGTGCCAAGGAAAAAAAGTGTGCTGTTTTCTTCAGTTGTTCAGCACTGCCGTACAGGGTGTTGGTTATGTTGGGCTGTAGTGGAAGTAGGGTCTGCCTAAGGTGGATTAGGGAGGGGCATTCAAAGAGGATATGGTTTACGGTTTCAAAGGGGTGGGCGCAATGTCTGCAAATGGGTAGTTGTGTGGAGTTTATTTTGTTCAGGTGGTAATTTAATAGTGGTGTGTGTCCTGTTCTTAGTTGGAAGATTGTAGATTGTTCTTTGCTGCTGAGGAAGTTAATACTGTCCAGTTTGTTAGGCGTAGTCATTTCTCTGTACATGGCTCTGCCTGTGTTTCCTGATGCCCATTGGTTGAGCCACTCCTCTTTGTGATTGTTGACTAACATTGACCTTAGGGTGAGGTAGTTAACAGGTCTATCTGGTTGTTCCATAGATGAACCTGCCTTTGATAGCTTATCTGCCTTTTCATTTCCCATGATGCCAATGTGTCCAGGGATCCACTGTAGTGTAATATTGATATTTAATTTTGATATCATCTGGTGGATTATCACAATGAGTGTTGTCAACTCTCTTGGGCTGTTTTAGGTGCTGTTAAGTGCTTGCGGAGTAGATTGGGAGTCTGTAAAGACAACAATATCTGATGGTGGTTGCACTCCTTCATATAATTTGTTTTCCACTGTCTGGAGTGCTATGATAATTGCCTCAATTTCAGCTTGGAAGTTTGAGCAGTAATCACCACAGGGTGCGCTTATCTCAAAGTGTTTATTTTTAGGGAAGACCAGGAAGGCACCAAGACCAGCATTGATGGTAGCTTTGAAAGCCGATCCGTCTGTATAAATATGGATAGCTGTTTTTTGATAGCTTTCGATTGTTTCAAGCGTGCCTACTTTGAGCTCCAGTGGATTTGATTCTTTTGTTAAGGTGTTATTTAGTAAATGTGTTTTGATGATTGGTTGTTTGTAGTTTAGTCCGGGTGTAATGTTTGAAAACCTGGTAATTTTTTCTCTGTTATTGGGTAGGTGGTGTTTTAGGGCTAGTTCGTCAGTAAGTTGGATCAGAGTCCTTTGCTTTTTTTGGTTGTTTTTCCTATTTCTCTGTGTTAGTAATTTATTTGGATGATCGTCCTCCAACCTTCTGTATCTCTCAATAGCTTCTAATGCTGCTCTGTTGCGCCTTAACTTAAGAGGTTCAATATTGGAGTCTATTTCACAGGCTGCTGTGGGAGTAGTTCTCATACCTCCACTAATTAACCGCAAAGCTTGGTTTTGGATTGTATCTAATGATGATTGATAAGTTTTGTTGGCAGCTACTTGTATGGAGAGACAGTTATCCATTACAGATCTGACATATCCAGTGTATAACTGTCCTAAGGTTTTCTTTTCAGCTCCCCAGGATGTTCCTGCTAGGTGTTTTATTATGTTTAATCTTTGTGATGCCTTTTCTTTTAAATCTGCCATAAAGTGTTTTAGAGACAGTCTTTGGTCTAGTTTTACACCAAGATATGTTGGATTTTCTTCTTTATTTATTGGCTGAGAGTCTATTTTTAGGATGTAGTTTCTTTTTTGCTGTTTTGTTGCTGTGGCTAAAGAGTGAATAAACTGACTTTTCTTTGTTTATTTCCATTTTCCATAATTTTGAATATGTGGAGATAGTTGTGAGGGCTCTATTTAGTTTGGATCTAGTCAGCACTGGATATTTCTCTGTAGTCCAAATTAAAAGGTAGTCTGCATAAAATGCCTTATTGACCGAAATGAGGTCCGGGAGGTCATTCATGAAGATTAGAAAGAGAGTGCAGCTAAGGGCTGAACCTTGTGGTAGTCCTTCTTCCAAACTTTTTTTACTAGAGATGGCACCTTCGAATCGGGTTTGGATGGTTCTGTTTTTTAAGAATGCTCTGATCCAGCTGTACATTTTTCCATGGATGCCCATTTTTTTCATCTTCAAAAATATACCTTTTCTCCACACTCTATCATAGGCTTGCTGCAAATCTATAAATACTGCTGTAGTGTGCTTGTTTTCATGAAACCCTTCTACTGTGTCCTGGAAATCCATGCAAACAAATAGAAACAAACAAATTTTCTTTGGGAAAATATTTGAATAAAGTAATGAAGAATTAAATGATGTATCCATCTACTTTATCTGATTCTCATCACAAACTTTAATGAATAGAAGAATTTGATTTTCAAACTGTAAAGGTTCCTTCAGAGTTGAATATAATTTACATCCTAGTCCAAAACTCCTGCAGGACTAAGGGGGATGGGAGCAGGCAGGGTTTGACACAGGGAGCATCAATAAGTCCAAATGACAGTCCAGCGTACCAATTGCATGACCAGACAGCCATCCATTTTAAGTTAATGTCATCACATTAGATTTTTTTTTCACTATTTGGTTTGTTTTCTACTATAAAAAAGTGATAAACAAAAACGTTTTTTTTTTATATATATATATCTATAGACCACTTTAAATAAACTAGATTCAGTACAATCAGCTTAGATTCTATGTTATACAAAGTCTATAGGTCTATTTGGATTGCATTCAGTTTGTCTCATCGTCTAACTTTGAGTATTTAGATCTAGGTCACTATGTTGTTTCTATTTACAGTTTGGTATGCTGAGATCAAATAAAGGAGAGATAGCTACACAGACATCACTGAACTCTTATAGTGTAGGTAGCTTGCTTGTCCTAGACTTGGTTTAATTCAGCTATGTATGTTTGGGTTAAACTTGTAAGAGTAACAGTGTTTTTAAATAAAGAAGTACTTTTGTATACCTTGTTTGTTGTAAAATGTTTTACTTATTTCGGATGTTCCTTCAGAGTTGAAGATAATTACTTCCTAGTCCAAACCTCCCGCAGGACGGCGGGGGATGGTAGCGGGCAGGGTTTGAACCCGGGACCATCGATAAGTCCAAACGACAGTCCAGCATGCAAACCACACGACCAGGCAGCCATCCTTAAAATTGTCTAGGTTTCTGAAATAATCTTTGATACATTTTGGGTAGAGATTTTTGTAATAATCAGACCATGATAACCTGTAATTTTTGGACTTTGTCCTTAGTAAAATATTTAAAGTTGAAAGTCAGTATTGAAATAAGGAATGACTTTATTTTCTGGTCATACACATTAGTTTTTAAATAAAGTCAACTCTATTTTTTCTTTCTCCAGAAACTTTCTGGCAGCAGACATCAAGAAGAGAAAGACTCTGAGTCTCAGGTTGACTCCAATACAAGATATGTCACAATGTGCTACATTCCAACCCTGGGAGCCAAACCTGCTGGTGTTTCTCAGACTGATCACAAACACAGGGCTGTGCGCAGTGACCATAGTTTGTATCTCAGCAACAGGTCCTCTGACGCTGGTCGTCATGAAAGGCTGACCTCATCACGGCCAAGGGGATTCAGTGCTACAAGTCATCATATGGACTACGTTGATTCTCCACAAATCAGGATGGGTGAGTCAAGGTCAGACTCCCCTAAGGTGTCCTCGGTTCATTATGTTCAAAAGAATAAAACTTGGGACTTGAGAAGAAACGGGCTGCCCAGATCACAGGACTCGACTCCAATCACTCAGCGCAAGTTTACTTCTAACTTAGACTTGTACACAGATGAAGCTGGTCTTCATGCTAAGGACAGCAGAGAGGGCGCTTCCCAGCGAAGACATTCCAATGACAGCCTTCTCAATGACACTCCCATCTCCGTTGAATTGGCTCAGGCCACTGGTGGTGCGGCCGTGAACAGCTCAACATCAGTCACCATGAGCTCCAGTATATTCACCCAGCCCAGCGGTAGCCCTATAATCACCAGCCACACTCCACTGGCTGGGAATCTAAGTCGGATCAGCGGGGAAGGCCAGTATCCCCCGTCACAGTTTAAACCCTACAGAAGGAACTTCTCACAGCAGAGGTCATGTGATGTGCTTGAAGATGATTTCAGCATCAGCGATGGAGACCTCAGTCCTAGAAAAGGGTGGCTGGATGGTCAGGACCAGTCTCACATAGAGGATTATCACCGGCTAACCGGATCGTTGCCCCCCTCCAGCTACGCCTATTCCTTACCGCCCCTCTCTTTATCCAGAAACTCCGATGACTTTGAAACCTACTCATCTGTTGAAAGCAACTCGGATTACTCAATACAGTCATTTCCCGAGGGTCATTCAAGATCAGAGATACTGGACTCACGCAGACTTGCTCAGCTCATAAACCAACCCATTTTCTACAAGGTATCAGTTAATACATAATACTTAATTCCTTTTTTTTTTCTTAATGAATTTGTTTGTTATTAGCGTCAAATGATTCCTAAACATGTTCAGAGTTGAGCAGTAAGTTCCTCATATCTGATGTAACATTCAAATCTGTGACCTGTTTCATTTGTATCTTATGTAACATTCAAATCTGACCTGTTTCATTTGTATCTGATGTAACATTCAAATCTGACCTGTTTCATGTTTCTAATGTAACATTCAAATCTGTGACCTGTTCATTTGTATCAGATGTAACATTCAAATCTGTGACCTGTTTCATTTGTATCTGATGTATCATTCAAATCTGTGACCTGTTTCATTTGTATCTGATGTATCATTCAAATCTGTGACCTGTTTCATTTGTATCTGGTGTAACATTCAAATCTGACCTGTTTCATTTGTATCTGGTGTAACATTCAAATCTGACCTGTTTCATTTGTATCTAATGTAACATTCAAATCTGTGACCTGTTTCATTTGTATCTGATGTAACATTCAAATCTGTGACCTGTTTCATTTGTATCTGGTGTAACATTCAAATCTGACCTGTTTCATTTGTATCTGGTGTAACATTCAAATCTGTGACCTGTTTCATTTGTATCTGATGTAACATTCAAATCTGTGACCTGTTTCATTTGTATCTGATGTAACATTCAAATCTATGACCTGTTTCATTTGTTTGTGTTTGAGCAAATGAGGGGAAATATTCAAGCTTTACTGAAATACAAATTCAGTGAATTTTAAATGTAACAGTAACAAATCTACAGAAATAAACCAAAAAAAGTCTCACCCCTAAGTTGGTCAAGTCTTGGCAAACATGGCATCCCCATGCTATTATATTTTGTGCATACTTTCCGAGGCTGTAGTCTCTTGAAGAGGGATTAAAAAGAAATAGAAAATCTTTTCCAGTTCTCAAAAACCCAATAAATACCCAACCCAAATATCATAGCACTTGTAAAGAGAAGCCTTTTTTTCAAATATCTTTACTGTAATAGTACTTATTGCATTGTCTACACCATATTCACCCTAAGGCAACACCGCCTGGGTTGGCCCGGTCATGCTGGGAAGACACAGTCTTAGACTTCACTACATAGAGAGAGATGGTGATAAAGAAAGCTTTGCTTAGTGAAAAAGCAATGCCTTCAGCTCTGGGAGAAAAAAAAATTGCAAATTCTACTTTTACCTGTGGACCTGAATGTCTCTTCAGAATAGAGCTCTTCAGTCATAGGAGGAAGTGCTTCACAAGAGAAACCATTGTTGTTCTATAACTCAAGGAGGGTCAATGAAAAAAGAGCACTGGGAAAGAGTTGCAAGTGTAACCTGGACGCTGACTAAAACCACAGAAAATCTGCTAAATACTTGGGAAAGAAAAATTCTCAGAAAAATTTATGGTGCCATACATGAGGAAACCGGATGGAGGACTCGCACCAACCAAGAATTTTACCAGCTATATGAAGACCCCATCCATAGTGATGGAAATAAAATGGAACAGATTAAATTGGGCAGTCACCTCTAAAGAGTGTCAGAGAATAGAGAAGCAAAGAGTGTTCACTGGCTTGATGATGTAGAGGCAGATCTACAACAGCTAAGAGTCAGGGCATGGAGTCTTAAAGTACAAGATAGATCAGAATAGGAAGATGTGCTAGAGCAGGCTAAAGCCCTCATGGACTGTAGTGCCACTGGAATGGATGGATGAAAGACAGTTTTCAAATAAATATCTGAGGTGTCATCACAATTGTTGAAACATTTCCATTCTCTCATGTCTATTGAAAATACACAAAAATATTTTAAGACTGCATTGAAAGTTTACAAACCATGCTTTAAATTAGATAGGGAAAAATTTCCTTGTTAAGTCTTTTTGATAAAAAACAAGATTACAAAGACAGTTTGTGTGGAAACACAAAACTCAAAATCGGCCCCCGAAGTGGTCCACCCAGGCAGGCTTCAATATTTTCAGAAAGAACATTCAAATGAAATTATATCAAAGACAAATGAGATATATAAGAATGGAGAAAGAAGGTTGACAGATCGTGTGTAGTGCCCCAACGGTGCAGCAGATCAAATGATAGGTGCAAGTGAATGCAAAGTTAGACGTGAACCTGGCCTAACTAGTTCCCCTTTCAGACCTTGTGGTCTATAGGGCAGATGATGTAAAGTTCATCTGTTTTTGTGGCCTAAGGTTAACGAGGGTGTCATGTAGCCAGCACAATGACCAACCGCCTTTAATTTTCCCCAATTAATGTCAGGTACCCATTAGAGCTTGGTAGACTCAGAAGTTGTTTTTTTTAAATCCCAGTCTTTACCAGGATTTGAACCCGGGACCCTCGATTCGGAAGCCAAACGCTTTACGGCTCAAAAAAAAAGAAAAGCAGATATTACGCTATAAAAGTTCAAGAAAATGAAATTTTTAAGATTACTATCCGTTTTTAATTAGGTCTAACTTATAATGCATACTAATTAGCTTTTTCTCTTTAAAAAAACTGCTTGCATAACTGATTTTAAAAATTAGATTTTTCGCTTTCAGGAAAAAAAAAAAGTAGCCGTTGCATCAGAACTTTGAATGGTCTAAAATATTGTGATGTCGGATTTTCAATATCTTTTCTAGTTTACGAGATCTAAACGGGACAGACGGACAGACATTTCACACAAAACTAATAGCGTCTTTTCCCCTTTCAAAGGCCACTAAAAAAAGGAGATTAACGCTGATTAAACAACAACCTTGTATACTTATAATCACAAACATATTTTAGCTTAAACTTCGTTTAGCTTCTTGACCTTCAAATCATGAAGAGACATTTTACTTTACGTCTTTATTAGAAATTATTTTTGTATTATTTTAGGGGAAGAGACGATCGAGTGGTCATTATCGACCCAGACGATTGTTTAAAGAGTGGAGTCTGCTCAGCAAAAGGAAGGTAATAAAAGTCTTTAGAATTGTCAACATTTCAATCTTTTTTTTGTGTTCAAAGGTATTTTAAGGTTAATAGCCTAAAAGCACTGTTGGACACTGTAAGTGAATACTAGATCTTGTTGAGGCAAAAGGGTTAATATAAAAAATCTTGGGCAATTTATTTTTTATGTGTCCTTTCCATTTTTGTATCATTATTGTAATATTTTATGATTTTGAGAAATGTATATTACAAGAATACAATTACATATTGTTTTATGATTAAACATAAAGCTTTGGCAATGCATGTAGATATTTACATTGTAATTACGATGACTTAGGCTTGTGACCGAAAATAATTTTATGCTCTGGGGGGTCACCACTTAGTTGGGAATAGTCACCGAGCTTAAAAGGTTGAGAACCGCTGTTATAGAAGTTTGAGTTGTATTGGATGGTTGGTATCTTTGTTAGGCTGAATTAGCACATCGTGACTTAAATTAATGTGCCAAACAATAACAAGTGTACATTTCTTAATTTAAACTTTGAATGTGTCTTCTATAGCTAGTTTTGTCCACTATTATGTAATCCTTATGATGAAATGTTTTGTGAAATTCTGTCCATCTCTAGAGACTTCAAGAAGAGAATCGTCTTCTTCAATATGCTCTTCAGAAATACAAAACTGAACTGAGCATAATGGAGACATCTTTCATGATAGACTATCAGACAGTGTACCCTGAAATGAATCAAGAAGAAAGGTAATTGATTGCACCTGATCAAGTGTACACACAAAAATGTATTTCAAATTCTAATAGTAATTGTATTAAGATTTTGAAGGCTTCTTGTTAATCCTAATAAATAGTTCATTTCTAGATCCTTCATGTCAAATGATAGAATTTGAAACTATTAACCCTTGCTTTTGTCTCTAACTTTGATGTTAATGTGACACTGTCCCTCTCATGATTTGGTAGATCTCAGACATACCAGTTCTTCTTTCTGACATTCCTGATTTGGGAGATAAACATAAGATAATTTTATTAGTCCAAACAAAATTTTGACTACAGTTCTCCACCTCAGCATTACTAGATTACAATAACAACAATTGGTGCAAATACAAACTCAAAGTAGCCTGTTTTTAGCCTGCCTCCTTTCTTGACAACTTGGATAACTTGTTCTTGATAAAGTCTCCCAAAACTTAGGTCTCTGTCCTAGGTGGTTCCACATCAGCCATCTTCTCTACCAAGAAAATGAAAGTGTTCTGGTATTATTTGAATAGCTTTATATTCTTAAGTTTAATCACAGAATTATTTTTAATGTTCTGTCCTTCAGCTAGTAACTTACTTGCTTAACCATATTACAGTTTAGAAAAGACTTTTGCCTAAACTAATAACTTTAGTGATGTCAAGCTGTTAGTCTGTATCAGTATCTACACTTGAAAACTTGGTGCCATAAAACCCATGGACCTCAGTTTGGGGTGTGGTCTTGTGGTGGTGAGCTCTCAGTATCTTATCATTGAAACTTTCTACTAGACTATAATAACCAGGCTCTTACTAGAGACACATCCATCTATCCCAGTCTTGCTACAGCCCATGGAGGGCCCTTGCCTGCTTTAGCACATCTCTCCATTCTGATCTATCCTGTGCTTTACGTCTCCATGCCCTAGCCTTCTTTAGCACATCTCTCCTATCTATCCTGTGCTTTACATCTCCAGGCTTGGACTCTTTACCTGTTGTAGATCTGCCTCTTTGTCATCAAGCCATTGTACTCATGGTCTGCCTTTGGGGCTCATGCCTTTTGGTTTTTGCCGATGAACAATCTTTACTCTCTACTAGAAAGACAATAATAATAAAAAAACATTTAAGCATTTTATCTGCTCTCATTATGTCCTAGTTATTGTTTTGGGAATCTGTCTGAGGAAAACATTCATAAGACAAATTTCCTCATGGATAATAAAGATAGTTATTAAATGTTTTGTGTTTAGAGAAGAACTTGAGGAATTGGAGTATCTGTGGGCTGAGGTCAGAGGTCAAGTGGTGGAGATGGAGCAGCTGCTCTTGGCCCGAGTGAAGTCAGTACATTCTGGCAATGATTTCCATTCTCTCATGTCTAGCATGGGAATCATCAACAGGGTAGGTTCATCTCATTGAATCATCAACAGGGTAGGTTCATCTCATTGAATCAACAGGGTAGGTTCATCTCATTGAATCAACAAAAGGGTAGGTTCATCTCATTGAATCATCAACAGGGTAGGTTCATCTCATTGAATCAACAACAGGGTAGGTTCATCTCATTGAATCAACAGGGTAGGTTCATCTCATTGAATCAACAAAAGGGTAGGTTCATCTCATTGAATCAACAGTGTAGGTTCATCTCATTGAATCATCAACAGGGTAGGTTCATCTCATTGAATCATCAACAGGGTAGGTTCATCTCATTGAATCATCAACAGGGTAGGTTCATCTCATTGAATCATCAACAGGGTAGGTTCATCTCATTGAATCAACAGGGTAGGTTCATCTCATTGAATCAACAAAAGGGTAGGTTCATCTCATTGAATCATCAACAGGGTAGGTTCATCTCATTGAATCATTAACAGGGTAGGTTCATCTCATTGAATCATCAACAGGGTAGGTTCATCTCATTGAATCATCAACAGGGTAGGTTCATCTCATTGAATCAACAGGGTAGGTTCATCTCATTGAATCAACAAAAGGGTAGGTTCATCTCATTGAATCATCAACAGGGTAGGTTCATCTCATTGAATCAACAACAGGGTAGGTTCATCTCATTGAATCAACAGGGTAGGTTCATCTCATTGAATCAACAGGGTAGGTTCATCTCATTGAATCATCAACAGGGTAGGTTCATCTCATTGAATCAACAAAAGGGTAGGTTCATCTCATTGAATCATCAACAGGGTAGGTTCATCTCATTGAATCAACAGGGTAGGTTCATCTCATTGAATCAACAGGGTAGGTTCATCTCATTGAATCAACAAAAGGGTAGGTTCATCTCATTGAATCATCAACAGGGTAGGTTCATCTCATTGAATCAACAACAGGGTAGGTTCATCTCATTGAATCAACAGGGTAGGTTCATCTCATTGAATCATCAACAGGGTAGGTTCATCTCATTGAATCATCAACAGGGTAGGTTCATCTCATTGAATCAACAAAAGGGTAGGTTCATCTCATTGAATCATCAACAGGGTAGGTTCATCTCATTGAATCAACAGGGTAGGTTCATCTCATTGAATCATCAACGCGGTAGGTTCATCTCATTGTTTGCCTTTTTTTTTTTTTGTAAAGAATGAGTTTTGATGAAATTTCTATCCCATAATCATTATTAATGGCACCACTAATTTTTCTTCCCCCCCCCCTTTTTTTTTACATGTTCTGTACTAAATGAATATGTTGAAAGATAAGCCATTTATCTAGCCTGATATTCTCCTCCCAGCTTCTCTCTTCCTTAATTCTGTCAAATCAGTTTAGAAAAATGAGAAGGTTATTCTCTTGCATGCCCCTTCATTTTATGTTCCATGCTGGTACTTGAAAAAATGTTGATCAAAACTGAGTGCCCCACTTCTGATTGCTATTTGTAGATGATTGAACTAATCAAGGAACAAATGTACCTACAACAAGTGGCCAGTGCCAGGACCAAGGACATCAGAGAAGAAGATTTAGATGACATGGACGGTCATTTCCATGATGAGTTGCTGATAGATGAGCGACAAAAAATGTTCAATGAAGTGAATCATAGAAGATCATCAGCCAGGAATACTCATAGCTCTTCCCTTTCCAACATTCCGGCAGATCTGAATTTAAGCCTAGAGCAGGTAACTCTTCATTATAAACAAAGCGAATCTCATAAAAACATTGAAAATATTGATCCCAGAATTTTTAGTGTTTTTTTTTAATTAAGTTTCATTTTATTGCTAAGGTTTAATCTCTTCACTTTATCTAAGTTTCTGTTACTAGATGTAAAATCTTGTAACATTATTTCCTTCTAGTATTGTTTTTCTTCACCACAACTTTAAAAGTAGATCCAAACTAATTCATTGTTCAATAGTTTATAGGATAAAATTCCAATTTTAAATTGTCAAGTTTAATATACTTCTTATAAGTCAACTGGCATATTGTAACTTATTCAATAACTCACTGACATCAATAAATGAATTTTTCGTCAATGCTTGTCATTTTCTTTGAATGCTGTTTGTCTCTCTCTCACACTGGAATTTTACATTTAGACCCTAACCCTAGACATGAAATGTTAATGTCATGTCAAACTGAACACATTGTGTCTTCTCTCCAACCAGATCAAGTCTTCCTTACTTTCTCAAGTTCAGTTGGAAATCAAAGAAAGCACTAAAAGGCTGGAACTAGACCTAAAGGTAAGGCATTAGAGACCAAAGTATAGGTAGGCAACAACTCCTGTTTTCAATCAGTGATTGAAACATCACGGAAACATGTCAATCATTCTTCTCTTCTTTTTTTTTTTTTTTTTAATCTTTCTGATTTTTTAAATACTTTTTTCTTGGTTACCATTCCTTTTTTTTCCAATACTCCATTCAAAATATATTTGTTAAAAATTTGTAAGTCATTCTAAGAACAATAGATGAACTTGCCAGTTTCTTATTTTTTCAATCCCAAAATGAAGGCATTTACTGAGTTTGAATAGACTGACTTACTTAGATGCTCCCACACAGTTTGGCACATTGTGCGGCTAGCTGTCTCCATAAAAATCTGTCACTGGTGATATCTGAAGCCTCTTCTCCCCTGGTGCCCACTGTTCTGAAGTCCTCCATGAAATTGTGGCGGCAAGTTATACGAGGATGTTCCTGTTTGCGCTTTCCTCGTATTGGCCTCCATTTCATTGCAACTCATGGTATTTGTAATTCATATTGTCGAAGGACATGTCTCACAAACCTCATGCGACGTTCGGTCACAACCTCATTAAGTGATTACATCCCAGTTTGGCATAAAGTTTCTTTGTTTGAGACCCAATCTCCGTAAATGACTCCAAAAAGTTTGGCTTAGCCATTTTTGTTGAGCCACATTAAGTCTCGCATGCTTACATTACTGATTGTGTTAAGAAGTTGGATTTTTGTTTCCAGCCCAATAGTTTGACTTGTCCAGATAGGCTGCAGCCTTTGGAAAATGCTGCCTGCCTTCTTTTCCTGTTCGGAACGGTACCTCATGGTAGGCATCTTTTATGTTTGCTGTGATGCTGCCTAGGTATATGAACTTATCCAACTCTTCAAGCTCTAAATTGCCAAGTCCGTCCCTCTCACCCATTTTTAGTGTAATCAAAGTTTCTGCAGAGGCCAATTTTTTTTTTTTGATAGACTTAACAAACATGTCAACTTTATTATTTGTTTATGCTGCAAAACATCAATACTTGAAGTATCCTGTAAAAACTACTTGAAGTATCCTACAAGTTTAACACAATTATTTGCTTGTATTTAGGAGAAAGATAAAGAAATTCAGGAGCTGAAGGAGAGACTATCCCAATCATCAGAGACTCCATTCAAACCAGTCAGGAGATGGACTCCAAAGTCTGCCAGGTCAAAGAGCTTCACTGCCAACTCTAGCCAGTCTAGCTTTGGTTCAAAAAGTTTATCAAGCACACCTCTGTCATCCAGCCTGTCCAGGAAGAAATCACGGCTAGTGGGGAATAGTGTAGTGCAAGAGACAGATGTATGATGACCTTTGTTTTGTCTTGTTTTTAGATTTATTTTATTTTAGTAATTCATTTTGTTCACATCATTCCCATTATGATTTCACAATAGCATGGCATTCTTCACCCCTAAGTTGTTGTGTTTTTTCTTACTATTTGAAGCTGATGGAATTGATTCTGCCAGCATTAATAGACATTCCAAATTTTAAATCCTGGCCAGATAGATTTAATGATGATTGAAACAAAACCAATATCTTAGAGCTGAAACAAACCAAGACCTTAGGAGTTCTTTTCTTCTTGTTATGCATTCTACTTTATTTAATCAGATACTGAAAACAAAAAAAAACTTTTTTTTTACAATACCTCTATACAACTTCTAATTTTATGGAAACCTTCTTGGTGGGCAAAACCTGGATATGGATCTTGAAAACAGCTCTAATAACTTTCCTAGAAATGTGACTGTTTTAGTATATTGTTTGGAAAAGAAGTGACTAATTTGTTGGACACACTGGGAAAACTCAAATTTTACCAATATATTTTTCAAAGTAAAAAAAAAATTTATCTGGTTAGAGAACTAGAAAATATTTATCATGAACGGACTATATGTCTGCAGTATTTCCGCATGTAGAGTTTGAAGAATTTTATAAATTAATTTTCAGGCAAATTTTGCGCATTGGAATGTTAGAAATTTAAGTCATGTAGATCTATACATTAGCATAACCAGGATTCTTTCTCAGGGCTAATGGGGTGGGGTAAAAAAGGTTCCATTTGTTTTTTAATCTAACACTCATTAGTAAAACGAAAAACAATCACTCTATAAGTTGCATAACAGAGGGATTATCTTGTTTAAAAAAAATTTTTATGATTACAGGTTGAAGAAGAATTTTATTATTTTTTTTGAAAGAATTTTTAAATAATATTGAAAAAAAAAAAAAGATTTATAAGGATGGTAATATGGTTGAGCTCCTGTGTTATGGACTAGGACATTATCTGGCCAGCTCAAAGACCAACAGCTTTCCAGTCCAGAAATACTTTTGGCTCATTTTGGATTTACAATCTACATTTTATTCAGTTTTTTTTTTTTCTTTAAAGAATGAATATTCTTTTAAATGTTTGATACATTTGATTTTTTTTTCTCATATTTTTATCCATTTCAAAGTTATTTTGTTGGTAAAATTTTTCCTGTTACTTCCATTGCTTGTGATGTTGTTACTGCTGGCTGATATGAATCTGTTCTACAGATGTGTGCTATTGTGATGGTTAAGTTTGTCACATGACATGTTCTGTGCCTCATCAAAATTTAGAGATTTATTTTCTATGTTCTTGTTAAGTCTTTCTCTATTTAATAGTGTTTACTTTATAGGCATAATTAATTGATAATTATTTTTTTTTTAAGCTTAAAGCTTAGTTGGCAGTCTTAGATTATCATTCAGAGAATCCTAACTAGAAATCAAATGACTTGTAAATATTTATTCCCATTTTTCTCTAGGTAAACACTTTCCTTTATTGTTATATTTTTAAACTTAATTGCCTTGAAAAAAAACAACTGTATTTTTATGGTCATTTTGGAAACAATCATCACAGTTCAAAGACAAAGCTGAGCAGTGTTGAAGTGACTTCATCCTAATTTCAAGTCTTTGGTTTAAAAGAATACATACATATAAATATAGTGAATCAAAAAAAGTGTTCATTTGACAGATTTTTGTTTATCCAGCAATTAGTTTTTATTTGTTTGAATGTCTCAGTCCTGGAGATAAAGGAGACGGTTGTAAGGAGATGGTTGTCATTTTTTTTTTTTAATCTTTCACTTCTATTTAAACAATACAGAGGAACCAAGAAATGATATTGAATTACTAACTTAAAAGTCAAAAAATTTTCAGAATCAAATCCTCTATATACAAAAGTTTCTTGAGTTGAAGCTGTTCTCCTTTAAGGACAGTTCACAGTGTGTATCTGTAGCCTCCTTCAGTTGAGATGGATGCTTGGGTAACTGTACAGTTTGGGATCAGGGGCATCTCAGGGTGTGCTGCAAACTGCCTAATGGTTACCAGCTCCCAAAGCCTTTCCCATGTTTGGGTATAGCTGCAATCCAGAAAAGTTTTTACCTCTGTTTTCCATAGCATATCTCTCACTTCACCCCATTTGTATCCATTTAGTAAAATTTCAAATAGTTGACCTTAATTTGAAAGCTCATTCCAAGCCAACAATCAAATTTTTTTTCTAAGTTTTGGAAGTCATTGATGTTGTGCTTCTGTTAGCCATAGCTCTATGCCATAAGCTTACACTTTTTTTTTTATTATTATTATTATACAACTACACCAGTGTATGTGTGATATGTTTTACATAGGAATGTTGAATTTGTTGTCATGTGATCCAACTTTTTCTAATTGGAATGCCATTATCTTTTACTTCTCTTGTTTTGCATGAAACTGAAATTCTCCACCATGACTTGTCACAATATATTTATTTGATAGACTTTGATCTCACTTATAAGAAATGTGAAGCATGATTGCAGAATATTAAAATATTGGGGTTATATAAAACATTGGATGTTTTATGTACAAAATAAACATTATTTTATAGCCATTTTGAAGTGTCCTTGTCTGTATAGTATTCAAGTGTGAGCAAGATTTTGTCCTCAAGATTTTGTCCTCAAGATTTTGTCCTATTTGAAAAAGAAATGGAAAGTTCAGATGTAGGCCTGAGACATTTTTTGGTTTGCCAGGTAGAGGTGTGAACACTTTTAAACATTTTTATAACTTTTATAATCTAAGTCTGCTTTATAAATGAAAAAATGTGTCAGCCCAAATGCTCATGATTAAGTCAGACAATTTAGAACACATACTATTAAAATATTTTTCAGACTTGGAATATCAAATGGGTTTTTTACTAAAATTTAGGCCATGTTGTGGTGCCGCAAATGACTAGATCCCCATGACTATTTCAAATTTCAGAAGAAAAAAAAAGTGCGTAGAAAAATATTACTGACCCACAATGCACTTTGTTTGCCTCCACTTCTTTCAAAGTCAAGTGTTTAAATCAACCTTGCAATTCATTAGTTGCTGTTGGAATGCAATAATTTGTCATAACCATACATGTCTTTTATAAATAAACAGCCCAAATATAGTCTCAGAATTTCCAGTCTAAATGTTCTCCCCAAATAATCACAAATCACATTGAAAATGTTTTAAAAAATGCGTTTTTAACTCCATAACAATTTGATCAAATATTTTATTAGGTAATTGGAAAATGTGGAAAACATGAGACAAAGAAATTTTTAAAATGTCACCAATGATTAAAACAAAATGCATGACTTAAAAACTGTGATGGAAACTAGTATACCATGACAGACTCACACTTGAACCATACACATTTAAAAGGAACAGTGGGATTAAAAATGAATGATTAAAACATTCATACAGAGATGCTAAAAGAAACCTAGAACTGTACAGTTGGAGAGACTTTTTGGTCATTTCAAATGAACATCAGCTAGCACAAAGACAATATGTACAGTGTCAATATGTACAAAGTGGAGTGCACTTGACATTTGAATAAACTAGTCGACTACTTACATGGCATTCCGTTGTCAAGAGATTGTCATAAATAGGCATTGATATATTTACGTTAATAGTAATAATATTGGTTAAAATTTCATAAATATGGTCAACTAAACTAGTCACTACATGATAACAACAAATCCACAAAGTTTCAAATATAAAGAAGTCAATAATCCAGTCCATAGATTACACATTATTTTATCCATACAAAGTTTAAAACTATACAAACTCAATCCATAATCTAATGCACAGATTACAAAGCAGCATCATTATAAAAATAAAGAGCAATGTACAACACTAAAAATTAATTAAAATCTTTAAACATTCTCAAATTTAATCAAAGTCATCGTCATCATCATCATCAAAATTATACTTGACTGGCGCCTTGGCTCGACCAGTTGTGGCTCTGGCTGGAGGTGGAGTGAAACTTAAATCATCAGAATCACTCGTCTTGACAGCCTTTTTCTAGAGTTAATGAAGCATTAGAGATAAGTTATGGCAATTACAGATAAGGAGTGATGATATTCTAATGAGATGATAATATCAACACCAAACTTAAAACTGGTTACAGTAAAAAAAAACTCTTACGAATATGTCTTCAAATTTATTATTGTAGGTGATTAAGACATTAAAAGTCAGTCTTAGAAGCGTTTGTATTTTAAAAAAAAACATTCGCGTTTGTATTTTTAAAAAAAAACATTCTAACATTTTTTTTTACTGATTTAACAAAACAAATATTTCTTGAAAGAACAATTATTTCATAGTGACATTAAAAGTTGACATTTCATTAGCTTCATAAATTATTTTCACTATGAATGAACAACTCAATTGTCTCCCTCCAGATATCAAAGTTCAGATGACATAAGACTTATCCATCCTACTGGTCCTCAAAACATGAGAGTGGTGTATGAGCTGCTCAATCCCCAACATCTATCTTACTTTCTGAAACTGGCAGTTTCAAAAAGGGGCTTCTCTAAAGACTTCATTACTCTCAAGGCTTGTCCTAATCTCTAAAGGGTTGTCCTAATCTCTCAAGGCTTGTCCTAATCTCTCAAGGCTTGTCCTAATCTCTCAAGGCTTGTCCTAATCTCTCAAGGCTTGTCCTAATCTCTAAAGGCTTGTCCTAATCTCTAAAGGGTTGTCCTAATCTCTCAAGGCTTGTCCTAATCTCTAAAGGCTTGTCCTAATCTCTCAAGGCTTGTCCTAATCTCTAAAGGCTTGTCCTAATCTCTCAAGGCTTGTCCTAATCTCTAAAGGGTTGTCCTAATCTCTCAAGGGTTGTCCTAATCTCTCAAGGCTTGTCCTAATCTCTCAAGGCTTGTCCTAATCTCTCAAGGCTTGTCCTAATCTCTAAAGGCTTGTCCTAATCTCTCAAGGCTTGTCCTAATCTCTAAAGGGTTGTCCTAATCTCTAAAGGGTTGTCCTAATCTCTCAAGGCTTGTCCTAATCTCTAAAGGGTTGTCCTAATCTCTAAAGGGTTGTCCTAATCTCTAAAGGGTTGTCCTAATCTCTCAAGGCTTGTCCTAATCTCTAAAGGCTTGTCCTAATCTCTAAAGGGTTGTCCTAATCTCTAAAGGCTTGTCCTAATCTCTAAAGGGTTGTCCAAAGCTAAAAGTGTTGTGCAACACGGCTACTTAGTCCTAGCTACACATTTTATCACATCCAACACAGACATAATCATTTCACCTACTACATCAGCTCTCAGCAGTTAGTTTTTTATTTTCATCTCAAAATGCAAATCCAGCAACCTTTTTTAAGAAATCTCCAGCTTTCTTGTCTGGAAGCCCTCTGCTGCCAGGTGATCTCTTCACACACCTCTGTTACACCGACCACATATGGTCATCCCCCATCCCAGCATTCAAAGTTTGATATTTGATTAGAAAAAGAAAAAAAGGAAGAACTTACTCCGACTGTTTTCTTGGTTGGCACAAAACTATCTGAGTCATCAGATTCTGAATTGTTCTTCTTTCTTTTCTTAACAACTTTCTCAGCTGCAGGTTTTGGGGCTTTAGGTGCTTTGGGTGCTGCTGCAGGTTTGGAGGCTGCTGGGGCCTTAGGTGCAGCTGAATAAAGAAGAGTTTTCAATTAGATGACTTAATTAAATTTAATAATATCTCATTTTAAAAGATTTAATAGACACTAAAACCCTAGTTAAAGTAGTAGTAATTGAATGAACATGAAATAATGTATCCAGAGAACTTAGCACTAAGAACACTGTTCTAGGCAAACTTCTTTTGTTACAATCTGAAGCCATTATCATTTGCTATAAAGAATAAGGGGAAAGACATATTCTATGAAGCCAACGAATTAATAAGCAGAGTATCTAAGGGGAAAGACATATTCTATGAAGCCAATGAATTAATAAACAGAGTATCTAAGGGGAAAGACATATTCTATGAAGCCAACAAATTAATAAACAGAGTATCTAAGGGGAAAGACATATTCTATGAAGCCAACGAATTAATAAACAGAGTATCTAAGGGGAAAGACATATTCTATGAAGCCAACAAATTAATAAACAGAGTATCTAAGGGGAAAGACATATTCTATGAAGCCAATGAATTAATAAGCAGAGTATCTTGGAAAGAAACATTGAGTGAAATCATTTTTCCCTGTAATTTTGTTATCAAACTTCCTCTAATGCTACCCTTTGATTACTGTTAGTACTATTAACATCAACCAAAAACAGCTTGGGAAAAACTATTGTCTTTTATCTATCAAAACCTCTTGAGATTACGCTGAGTGATATGTGCTCTGGACTGTCCTTAGATGGTCACGATGGCCCCAGGTTTGAACCATTTTCTATGGGAGGTTAGGGAATTGGATGTAATTATCTTCAGATCTAAAGAACAAATTAAACAATACATACCTCTAGGCTATATTTTTAGCACTAAGCTACATGTCTTGAGGCTATATTTTTAGCACTAAGCTACATATCTTGAGACTATATTTTTAGCACTAAGTAACATAGCTGGAGGCTATATTTTTAGCACTAAGCAACAAAGCCAGAGGCTATATTTTTAGGTTTTAGCTACATACCTTTAAGCTATATTTTTTAGTACTTAGCTATGTCATACCTTTAGGCTTTGCTTTGGCTTTAGGTTTGAACAAGTCATCATCATCGTCATCATCATCACTTATAGGGTACAACTCTTTATTGCTTAATGCTAGCAGAGAAAAATATCTTGTTAGTGTTGTTTTTTTTTTAGATTTATTTCAATTCAAGTCTTTTTTAATTACAGTTTTAAAAAACAAAGTGTGATTATCAGTAACACCTTGCTACAATCAGAGAACAACTCTCACTATCCAGGCTCTCTGCAAACATATTGTAACAACTCTCACTATCCAGGCTCTCTGCAAACATATTGTAACAACTCTCACTATCTAGGCTCTCTGCAAACATATTGTAACAACTCTCACTATCTAGGCTCTCTGCAAACATATTGTAACAACTCTCACTATCCAGGCTCTCTGCGAACTGCATCAACCAACTCATAGAGCTTGACAACTTCAGGCTCCAAAATAACAACTCATAGAGCTTGACAACTTCAGGCTCCAAAATAACAAACAACTTTAATGTCTATAATTCACTGCCAATACTATACTATTGTCAACATGTAACACTGGCTGAACAAATGCTTCACCATGAATAACCATACTTTATGTGTCAACTCTATACTGCTGTATCAAAATGCACTGGCCTTTCTACCTTCCCTGGACTTGTACTTGATTTTCTTTTCCAAACCAACTTCACACTGGACTCTGCTGTAACGGAGTGGATCTTGAATCATAACCTCCTCACATTCTTGTGAAGCGACTCTACACCATTGCTCTTTATATAAAGGCCTTGTAGAAACCGACAGAACGTCACTTGTCTTTTCTTAGTGATCACATGATTGCATACGATGTGCATGGCCAGAGTAGTGTTCAAACTAGATCTTTCCTTAAATGTTGCTGCTGACCTCTCATCTAGAGCTGGCCTGGGTAATTTGTGTCAGCTGATTAGACATCCCACCTACCTGCATCATCACCAGAGTTATAACAATATTGTAATAACTTAAGTGAGGCAACTCAACGAGGACATAGACGTTTATTTACATAGAGACATGACAAACACATAGGACATCTGCCTTGAGTACAGCATCTCCATATTGGCTGTCTCCTTGGGCGGAAATCGTTAGTCTCCTATGTCAACATCCGACTTGTCTGGTCACTGATAGTGCGCACCTTCTTTCTGCACTATCTTGGATGGCGGTGCGCATGGCAAAGTCATAACATTGCCCCCGTCTTAGCACTTTTCGTCCCGAAAAGAAACACTGTAGCTGAGGTTTGACAGTTCAGGTGGAGGTCGATCAGTGGGAGCCACAGGCGGCAGGGAGCGTGTTCCCCACGAGCCCATCTGCATTGTTTTCTTCCAATGCCGCTTTCTCTTTCTCCAGTTGACCAGGCTGTTGTTGCGATAATGACGTGGCCGTTTGTCACACAAAGAGATAGGGTCGAGCACTGTTTTCTTCAGCACAGCCGTTGATCGGACACGCTGTCTCAGCAGACCTTCCCGACAGACGCCTCTCAAGGGAGCTGCAGGTTCGCTTGCAGCTACGTTGCAAACAAAGTCCAATGCACCGCAGTCATCCTCAGACAACAGTCTCACGTCCAGAATACAGGTCTCTTCAGTTTCAAGTGGAAAATGTCTTCCTCTTGACGGCTCAGATTGAGAGTGGTCCGATTGACATTCATCTATGCCAATGTCGATGATGATGGTAGAAGTACATATGCCCTGTTGGTGGTTTTCTTGGCATCTAAATTCTATGTGTGATGCGCCGCACGTACAGTTCATGCTAAGCTTCTGAATGCAGTTGTCAAGCTTCGAATTTCCCTCGTGGGCACCGACAGATAGGCAGAGGTCTTTAAGGTCCATAGCAACAGGCTTGAACGCAGACCCAACGTTGTCTTGATCTGTCCGGCTCATTGAGGTACTGGTAACAGGTACAACAGGAACAAACGCTTCAGGCACATAACAGACTTCAGTTTCTTCATTTGTCTCCTTCCGTTCGACTCGGTACATCCCGTTGAGATCATCACAGCAATCGCCATCACGTTTCTCGTCTTGAAAGTCACAACCACAAGACTTGCCCACAACACAGACACAGACGGCGCTCAAATCCCCAGCGTCTCCGTCACCACTGTTTGTGCAACCACAGTCTTGACCACGCAACTTCTTGACCAACGAGTCTACAGGCAACTGCTCCTTTACCAACGAGTCTACTCCTTCTTTCAGCTGAGACACCATTTTATCTACCTTGTTCCCCATACTGTTCATTTGTTCACACATTGCATCAATACCTTCATTTATCTTGCCAATAAGCTCATAAATCTCCGGTTCAATTTCAAATAGGTAGGTCTCCGGATCTTCGTCTTCATCAATTAGGGCTTGCCGGAGACGAGCTGTAAGCACCTCCTTGCTACCACCAATTATCTCATATCGGTTACGAAGTTCCTTCCTAAGCTCTCTAACCGAGAGTTGGTCTAATTGTTTCAAAGCTGCCATTGTAAATCCTACCTCCTCTCGTTGAGTTGCCTATGATCCCACTTCTGACACCAATTGTAATAACTTAAGTGAGGCAACTCAACGAGGACATAGACGTTTATTTACATAGAGACATGACAAACACATAAAACACATAGGACATCTGCCTTGAGTACAGCATCTCCATATTGGCTGTCTCCTTGGGCGGAAATCGTTAGTCTCCTATGTCAACATCCGACTTGTCTGGTCACTGATAGTGCGCACCTTCTTTCTGCACTATCTTGGATGGCGGTGCGCATGGCAAAGTCATAACAATATAAACAAGTTTCTAGGTCTGATGTCAAAAGACCAGATTTCTTGATTTACAGAGATAAGTCTAAAATAAATAAATTGCTACTCTTAAGAGATTTGGTTGTTCACTTTGGAATAAGTTGTACTGGAGATTGGGTACAACTGAGTTAGAGAAAACAAGAATCTTTCAGAACAACTAAGGAAGAATTTTCACACTGAATAGTAAAATAATGTAAACATCTTATAATACAATTCATCATCATTAGAACCAAATGATTTTGACCTGGTATGGGTCTCAGAATCCCTTATTTCTCATCAACTAAAGGTCGTACCTGCTGTGCTGGAAGAAGTCTTAACTTCCTGGTCATCATCAGATAGGTCAACATTTACTGAAGCTGCTGATTTTGCTGCAGCAGGCCTACAAAGATAAAAACAAATAATATATTGTTCAGACATTAATACTTGTAAGCAAATATTCACTATACATGTTTGTTACTAAGCCAGTGAAATATCTTCAGAATCAAAGACAATGCCTTATTTTTATTATTATCCTAATATCCACAATATTTTTAGCATCTACAATATTTGTGAATAATGGATTATGATTATTCTATGACAAATTTTGTAATTCTGTTTTTATTCTATAGACAATGGCTTGTACTTTTAAAGCTCTAGGATGGTTTATCCTACAAATTATGAGTCCATACACACTTGAGTTGCTTATTTCCCTATCTGATATTAAAAGGACAAGAAAGTCATATTTAGACTATTTAATTAACAAAGCTTCCTTTCAATTCACAGGGAAGCACCTAATCAATTTACAAGAGTGAATTAATTAACAAGTACAAAGCAGTCCAGGAATTGACTTTTTCAGCATCAAAATTATATAAGAAAAATAACACTTTTATTGTCAAAACTGTAACGTTACACAATCCCTAATCAAGTAGGATACAAAAATATTGATGACTTTTTAGTCAAGAATGTAAGAATGCCAACAGCTTGCTCTTACTGCCAAGATGCTTGCACTCCCTCTGTGTATGATATACAGCTAGTTTCACTTACTTTTTAGGAGCTGCAGGTTTTTTAGGTTTTTCTGCCTTCTCTTTAGCAGGCTTCACAGGTTTCTCTTTCACTGGTTTTTCTTTTACTGGTTTGGGCTTCTCTGTGGCAGGTTTGGGCTTAAGCTTATCTTCATCACTGCTCATGGCTATGATATCATCACCGTTCAATGAACCATTGGTGCCATTCTCTGCCCCAATGACTCCAGTCTCGGCATCGTAGGGCTTAAAGTCATCTGCTTCATCATTGTCATCCTCTTCAATCTCACTATCATCCAAGTCAAATTTATATTTCACTTGTGCAGCTGAAAATATTGAAAATAAAAGCATTTTAAAACAACTGAACACAGATAACAAGAAAAGGGTTCCAATCAATTAAGAAAACAAAAAAAAAAGGCACATTTCTTATTCCATATGATAGGACTAATTCCAACAATGTGCTACTTCATTCCTAGTGCATTTTGAACATGAAACAGGTTGCTTGATGCAGTCTGGAAAACCAATGACTTAGCAGCATTTAAGACTCTTATTAACATGCATAACTAGATTAGCACAAGGATAAATGTAGGATATTATTAATATTATCTTCTCTATTAAAGGAATAGGAGAAGGAAAACTCTGAATGCAAACCTCTATTGCCTTGCAGCTATACCCAATTTTGGGAAAAGCTTCGGGATTCAACCCTGAGGAAAAATCAGGAGCTGGCGACCCAAAGGCAGTTTGCAGTACCCAGTGCTACACCCTGGCAGAACCTGTGACGCTGCTGACACCCAACTGTATTGCCCTTCCTTTGGATACATCAGCTGCGTGGAGAGGGGGGAACTGATGTGTGGGCAACATCGTTCCGACCACAGCTAATCCCCAGGCATTCATCTCATTACCATGACATGATCCATAGTCGCTTTGCGACTGAAGGAGGCCATAGAAAGGAATATCTCTAATTTAGAAGGTAAGATTAGTATGTAGAAAATTGAGAATGTATGCTTGATTGAAGAGAATAATTTTCATAATCATCAATTTTAGTCTATTATAGACATACACTAAAGTTTCTTTTCTGGCCATATGAAATTTTTTCTTGTAAAATAGTGTGCTTATAAGGCAAATTGTTTTTTCTCACAGTTTAAAATCCTACAGTTAAACAAATTTAAGTCCAAAGCCAAACAATAAAACAGCAGGCTATATAATTGTGATGGAAATTCATTTCTTAGACTTAGGTCCTCCCATGCCATTCCAGCATTGGGCAGCAAGCTGTCAGCATTGCATTGAAGGACAAACAAGAAAGAAAACAAAAAAAGCTAAATAATATGAATTTTCTTTTTGCTGCATCAGATGCAACATTTTATAACCGAATAATCAAAGAGTTTAACTACTAAAGGAATAAATAATTTCAAAGTAACTCACCAGCAGCCCTCCTAGAAGTTTCCCTCGGTATAACTACATCAGATTTGAACTTGGAGTCATCCTCCAGGTCACTAATGTCCGAGATGTTGTCTGAGCCTTCACTGTCTGACCAGGGGTTTTTCTTCTTTGCCTTCTTGCCCCCTTTAGTTGGTGAGCCTAGAGACGTTTTCTTTTCTCTAGCTGGTGGGGAAAGAGAAGTGTCTTCACATGAACAAGAGAAGGTATAAAACTGATCACATAGGCTTAGGAGATCACTTTTACAGCAGAAACTTTTGTAGATACATTTTTCAGACACCATTTTAATCTACCTTGTTTAGTTTTATAATGAGACAATACACTGCAATAAAAATAATATGGTCACTTAGGGATGTTTTTGATTGACAACGACTTGCAGGGAGTTGGCTTAGAAAGTAATGGTAAGAGGTTTTTAACTTTTAGTTGCCTTTCCATTTCCTGAAATTAGAAGCTTCTTCTAATAGATATTTTGTAAACACTTAACAGATCAATATCTTTTGATGACAATTTGATAAGCCAAGCGTTTCTATTTTCAAATCATATATATCAAAAAAATCTGAAAGACATACCCAAATTATACTTTTATACAGAAAAGTAAAATATTTGAATATTAAAAGTGGTTGGCAATACAGATATTTACACTTATCAAATGTATTACAATATAATGATACTATTACTATACAACCTACTTAATAATTTACATAACCCTAAATGTCAACAGAATCAATGTGTTCTATTTTTCTAAGACGAACAAATTCAAATTATTAAGTATTTTTATAGCAGCAGGAAAAAAAAAGCTTGTTATTTCATCTGAATCATGGTAAAATTTATTGGATTTAATTGTGGAAACAGAAACGTTTTTGAAGCCCTCAACTCAAGCCTATATTGTGCAGCTCATTTCCTACAAATATTTTCTGCTGTAAATGTTTGGTTATGATTTCTCTAAATGTTAGAACACTAAAAAATGCAAATGTAATATACATTTTATGAAAGCTAAAATAAAATAAATTCATTCATTCATCCATAGACAATAATTAATTTCGAAAGTTTGCATGTAATAATTAATCAAACTTACCAACTCCTGTGGCCCCACCTCTACCTCGTCCTCCACGAGATCCCCTGCCTGCTTTTCCTCCCCGTGCTGCAGTTGTACTTGATGTGCTGGTTGCCTCTTCATCCCCTTCTTTCTTGACATCATCTGCCATGTTAGTGTCATCATCTCCTGTCATTTCTTTCTTGACCTAAACATCAAACACAAAGTAATGTTTTACTTTAATATCATTCCAACAATACCCACGCTTTCATTTCTATGAGCTACATCCTTAGTCGCTTTTTGCAAATGAAGGAGGCCATAGAATGTTTAACTTAAAATCAGTTCTGAAAATAACTTAGACAATGACACCTGCTGAACACTAACCAGTTGATTACTGCAACATTCTTAATTATTGAATTCAGTTTTTTTTTAGTGGCAGAAAAATAATGATTTTAACAAATGTGAATGAAGCTACCATTCATAGAATAACAGAGACTCAAAATGATTTTAACTCTTTCTCTTTGTAATGATTTTTCTCGTTCCAATAGTATGATTCATTTTGCTCATTTGTTTTTCACTATCCTGTTATGATTAAACTTCAATAACATTTTAGTTTGTTATTAGAAAATGTTATATTTGGTACTGAATTATAGAAGAATGCATGCTTTTTTTACACAACACAAATTTAAGTTTATAAATCCAACAACCAATTTAGATTAATGGTAGTCAAATCAACATTGCATCATCATTTAGGAGAGAAAGAGATTAAAAAAAAACATGTTTTCTTTATTATCAATATTGAAACGTATATAACCAGTCTTATATCTGAAATCAACTAAGCAAATCACAGTGTTCTTTCAGTGTGTCTATTAAAATGGTATTCTGGGGTCAGTATCTTAAATGTGCCAAGTTTGATGAGATTCAAGAACTCCGAGATTCATGAGTTGATGCCTCATTAAAACTTCCCAAGCTTTGCCCTATGAATCAGAAGAGACTTTCGAGTGACTTGTGGGAGAAGTTCCGATATACATTTGATTACTCCAAATGGATTTGGACATTCAACTTGAGCCCCTTACCTTTTCTTTGAAAAGTTTTCTTGCTGCATCTTTCTCTCCTTTAGCTTTCACAGCAGAACTGATCTTGGGAACTATTCTCCGGCCATTCGGTGTCGGCAAAGTGTCCACTACAGCTTTTTTAGGTTTCACTTTACCAATCTTTCCCAGCTTCACGGGTTTAGCATCAACCTCAACCTCTTTTTCAGCCTTTTCAACTTCCTACAGAAATCAAATAGAAACATACATTCAAGCTGAAGATATGTAAGGCAACAAACCTGAAAAGATTGACTATGCCTAGTTGTGCCAAATTAGTTTCCCATGACAAAAAGTATTTACCTCTAGTGTGGTCAGGAAAGCAGCTAAATCATCTTGCCACAAGTCTTTTGGTGACTTTCTTCTTAAACTTCTCAACTCATCAGCCTAAACAGCAATGAAATCAATGATACATAATTAACCACATGTCAAATACAATGTAACCTATTACTACCTAGTACTCTGGGTCCCTTGCACTTCACATTGAAACCAGACTTTTGAATATTTTATGGGCATTATTGAGCTTTTGTCAAATATATTTTTTTTTTAAATGACTAAAATATATTTTAAAAAACTAATTAATATTAAAACAACATTGACAATATTGTTTTCTTTATACTTTTTAAAATGTGTAAATTCGAAATCATTGTCAAAGAACTAAGACTAGATGGCCATATCATAAGATCCACAGTGCTAGCAAAAACCTTTATATAGGAAATGCTGAGAATACATAGTTCTAGAATGCCTGTCATTGAAAGCTACACTAATTCTGGCAAAAGACAGAGAGAGATGCTCAACAGATCAGATGCCCAAATACTAATGGAAAGTAATGAAGTGAAATTTAAAACCTGATTGACTCCATGAGTCCAACAGATTCAATGACAAGCCTCTACACCAAATGAACCTTTTAACAATGACTCTTGTCTTACCTTAGCATCTCTCTGTTTACAAAGTTCATCTTTTTTCTCTTTAGTCAAGTTCAATATAGGCATAGTGATGATGTAATTGTAGTCAGGCCCAGAGGTGTCCTCCTCACTCTCTTCAGTGTCCAAAAGGTCATCCTGGAAGAAGACATTATCCACTCAAAATAAAAAAGGAATGTTACTTTCAATGTAACATACTTGACACGATGACAATAAAGACATTAAACAGTTTCTCTGCCATAACCCAGAAATTGCTTAATCATAGTTTACATTTATCAATTACTTTTTCGCTTTACAATTAGAGAAGAGAAACTATTGCAAATGAAAAAACATCAATTGAAACAAGGAACACTTTTAAAACCAAGGTTAAGAAACACTGCACTACATCTAATTTATCTATCAACCAGAAGAATATTATCAAGATTCAAACAATGGGGGGTAATAGTACACTAAGTAATACTCTATGTTAAAGTAAAATCAAGAGATGAAATAAACAAAAGAAGCCACACACATAACAAGTGCATGATAGTTTGAAATCACTTACTGCTCCATCTCGTTCCTTTGTTAGCAGCAGAGAAATAAAATAGCATAGTGAACAACATTGCACTATTGCTTACACAAATAACACACTATTACCTATTCAAGATAGTCTACTTACCATAAGTAAATTACAAATACATTTTCAAGATATCCTAGTAATTATAAGTATACCATAAGTAAATTACAAATACATTTTCAAGATATCCTAGTAATTATAAGTATACCATAAGTAAATTACAAATACATTTTCAAGATATCCTAGTAATTTAAGTATACCATAAGTAAATTACAAATACATTTTCAAGATATCCTAGTAATTATAGGTAAAGTACACACACATAGTTTTAAATTGTAGATGATGAACAATGGCAATAGTTTAATATCTATAAACATAAAAAATTAGTTCTTTAAAATGATAAAATGTAGAATAGTTTATGACCCAGTCCCAGGATATAAAAAGTGATTTTGAAAATACAGTGATACTGCAGTTTGACCATGACTAGATATGAAGTTTTATTTCAAATCAACCATGATTCAGTTTGAGATGTTTAATTTGTTATAGTATTTTAACTTTACAGAATACTGCATTCCTCACTAATCTTCAGGCTCGAAGACAAGCCTTATTATTACTTTACATGACTTGATAACCAGAGCATATTTTGAGACATCTGTCTCCTCAAATAGCTTTTGGTTTGTTTGTTTTATTAAATTACTAGTTTCAAGTGAATGTCAAGACGCTGATGCAGTGGGAAACTGGCTATATGTATTTATGTACTTACACAAACGTTTAAATATTTTCAGACAAGTACCAGAAAAAATTAAGTCTGCTTAACCCTTGCTAAAAAGATATCGACTTACCTTGCCTTTGTTCTGTGCTAATTTCCAAGCTTTAACTGGATCTGAGTCATAGCCTCTTCTCACCAACAACTGAATCAATTCCTTCTTGGGTTTGTTTTCTAAAAAATCACACAAATATATCAAGTGTAACTCAAGAGTGTCAACAAAAATCTTAGCAAGAACATTTTAATAGCTGAACTAACAAGTCAAGATAGAAACAAGACTTTACCAACAACAATGGTGCCCTCTATTTTCTCCATGATAAACCTGGCAATGTTGTCAAACTTCAGAGACTCAGCAGCCAGCATGCCCTCTAGGAAGTCTTTACGCTTTTCATAGTAGGTCAATCTAACACCAAAGAACTCTCTAATTATATCTTCAACCCTTTCATAACGCTTGATACAACCTAAACTGTTAAACAATACCTAGGGGGAAAAAAAGGACAACACAGTAAATAAATTAGCAAGGTTAGATATAAAATATAATTAATGCTATTAATATGTATACAATATAATAACTACTGCTTGTAAAGAGGTTACCTTTGTCTGAAATAGGATTTATGTATTTGAGTATCAAAGGAATGAATTTTAAAATGTTAATGGTTTGATTTTTTGATTTGATTTGATTTTAGGCACATCGGCACAATTTAGGACATGTCGTGCCTGCATTCCCTTAAGGACTACTCTCTCTCTACATAACAAGGGCTAAATTCTATACATTTAAATCATTAAAATCAAGGTCTATTCACAGTTAAAATAGTAAAGGTAGTAAAAATTTAATAATTTGGTAAAAATCTAATGTAAATAAAAATGTTAATGGTGACTTACTATTAACAAAATAAGTATATTCATGTTAGAAATTTTAGGGCCTTTCAATTGTAATAGTTTCAAGTCCTTTAGGCTAAAATGTATTTATACTAAAAATATACTTGCCATTAACAAAAAAGCAAAGTTAATGTGAGTTATATGTCAAAATGCTTCTGCTCAATCTATAAAATAATGTAATCTATTTTCAACTTTAGGCCATTGTTCATCTACATTTTGTTGATAACCATATATGTATGAAATTTATTTTTGTCTTTATTTATTTAATTCATTATCCAGTATATGTTATGCACAACAATGTATGTTCTGTCAGGTTTGAGCTAGGGACCACTATTCATATTTGAAATGTTTACATGATTATCTTCAATCAATTTAATAATTCAGTAAAGCAATACAGCAATATATAGGAACTTGCACTAGTTATACCTAACATTAATACAGAATACATAAACATCTATACAAATAATAATTAACAATAACATATGAAATCTAGTATGAATAATGCTAATAATATAACATCTTAAGATAACTTAAGTATTCGAAGTATCCTAATGTTTTAAAATCAATGTTATCTAATCTTATAGCTTACAGACGTTACTTCAAAAGAGAAGATAACTACTTCCTACACATTGCAAATGTCAATCTACCTTCCAGTTAACCAGTGACTTAATCTCACATAAAGACACATTATAAGATGTTAGACCTTAGTGTTATAAGGTCAATGGTACCTGGTTAAAAATCTGTATAAAACAACTCACCATACTGTTAGTTGAGATGGTTGTTGACAATTTAAATATTTTATGAAGACCTTCTTGCTCATATTGCATTAGTTTTTCTGGAGCCATCTTGACAACAAATTTGACAGTGGAGTCTGTGTTATATTCTTTATAATCTCTGTAAAACAGATAATGAATAGTTGGAAATTAAAATTTAATACATAAACATTAATGCAGACTATTGCCAATTATATATTGATGAATTAGAATAATTGACCCATTTCAATAAAAGCTTAAAAATTGGTACAGGCCTTTTTTCTTTAACCCTTATTTAGTAACATTTGACTGTTAAAAATAGTTTATGAGTTTCAACCTAACTTAAACCAACAACTCAGAGACGTTGGCGATGGATGGGCCACATTCACACAACTTGCAAGCTTGCATCTATCATCACAAGATGCGCAAGACATGGGCACAGTTGGAGAGAATCATCCTGAACTGAGATGCCTGGAGGAAGCTAGCTGGTGGTGCCCCAGACAGGACCACAGGCCAAATAAGATGATGATAAACAAAATGTTGACAGAAAATGACACGGTCATTTGGTCCCCAGTCCTCTCTTTATGTTGGCCATGGCAAAAAATTGAGTAGCATAATTGAAAAGACTTTGAGAACACATCTTCAAATACTCACGTAATCATGGAAGGCTGCTTCTCTGTTCCATGAAGCATCGGCTCCAGGACATCCTCTTTGTAGTTCTGGGTCCAAGTCCTAATGGGCAACTCAGTGATCTCTACAGTGGACTCGTTAATGACTGAGATCTCACCATGGACTGCATAGCGACCATCGCCAGCACCTGTCTCTTCAATCACTCCTTTGAATCCTTTAAATGAAGGCAACTGTCAAACAAACAAATCCAAACTAAGACATTTTCACAAGTCAGTTAACAGCTTGAAATGTAACTTCAGTTTTTAAAAAGTTACAACAAATTCTAGTACATAGTTTTCAACGGTGACATTCATTGAGAAACAAGGAAACTAATCTCTTTTTATAATAGTTTAAACAAATTAACAAATTATGGTGTAAAAAAGCTAATTTTCCAACAAAGGCAATAGTAAAAAATGTGTGCAATTTGCAGGTAGTCATAATAGTTTGAGGATTCTGAGTCCTACATTTTGATACAACTGCAGCAGATGGAGATGTCTGCAACATCTACTTACAATAAATACAAACTATATCAAAATAATTGGAATTTTTTACCTTTGATGATACTAGTTTAAAGTAAATTTAAGTTAGTTTCCTGGCAATAGGGCATTTTATTGATATAGTAGATCAAAGAAAAGAAATTAAGAACAAACTATACATAAAGAAATGTCAGCATAAGAACAAAAAAAAACTGCTCACCATTGGTAATGGTTCTTCTCCATCCAACATTCTTTGGATATTGGCCACTATCTCTCGAACATCATAATTTGGGATTTTGGTAGACCACCCTGTGCCAATACCCTCAGCACCGTTAACCAAAACCATGGGAATGATTGGACAATACCATTCAGGCTCAATCTTCTGGTTGTCATCATACAAATCAGTCAGTAAAGCGTCGTCATTGGGGTTGAACACATGCCTTGCTAAAGGACTGCAATGAAACAAAAAAAAAGGATTTTTAATTGGATAAAAAAAAAACTAGCTCTGAAGTTAATTAGAAGGAATGCATAATAATGACAAGAAATTCTTTTTGTTTAGATCTAGTTAATAAAAAGTCTAACTGGACCCAACATAAAAGACTAATTATTATTTTGATAAATAAATACATTTGTTGAAAAGCTTTTTACTAATTTGAATCACAAGTTAAGATAGCATTTAGACAACACTGTATAAATTACCTAAGCATTGTGAAAATATAACGGGGGCTGGCAGCATCTTTACCACCGTGGATCCTGGTGCCAAACTGACCCAAAGGTTGAAGCAGATTCAAGTTGTTACTGCCCACAAAGTTTTGGGCCAAGTTGATGATCGTGCCCATTAAGGCATTCTGTAATAATGAAAAATAAGTTCTAATGTTAAGTTCCAGATAAAATAAAGAGACTTAACATCAACAGATAGAAATTTTATGTCATAGCCGTTTCTATTGGACCAGCATTAAGAGACAAATAAGCAGCACTCACTTCACCATGATGGTAAGCTGACTGCTCAGCAACTGAACCTGCCAACTGCGCCACCTTGAGCTCCTTGTTGACCAGGTTCCTCTTGATGCAAGTAAACATGACCTTCCTCTGACCTTTAGTTCCAGAAAATAAACAATGTTGTAGCATGAGAGATATCTATTTTTAGTTCAAACAAGCCTCATCATTAAAGAGAGACAAGCACTAACCTGGTTTCAGGCCATCCAACAAAGAAGGAATGGATCTGACAATATCTGTGTTAGAGAACAAAATCAACTCCCTGTTTATGAAATCACTGAATGTAATGGCACGAGTGTCTTTGCCATAAAGATATAACTGTCAAAAAAAGAAGAGATTATATTTATTTTAAACAGTCTAATTTATTTAAAGCATTAAACTCTAATCTCTATGACAATATTTGTCAATCTAAAACACATTGATGCCTGGAGACATGGGGATAAAACTCCAAAGCATGTTGGGGAATAGCTTATACAACATGTCTGTCGTTAATTCTACTCATTAAAAGAGGTCGACACAATCATAGTAAATTTGAATTTTGGGCCATGGGTGGCTTGACTGTGGGAGGTTCTGACATATCCACAGCCACTGCTACAATCTTAAGAAAATCCATAAGTTTTATCAAAGGATCTTGAATGAAATAACATAAATACAAACAGACACCTTTGCTTAAAAGATTAGACATTGGTGGACTTCTCAACAAATAATACATGCATTGTGAGTAAGCTGACAGAAAATTACCAATAGGCCATCTATTGTCAACAAAGGAATGTCTAAGGAAAATGTGTATTCAAGAGCCCTTAGTATAAAAAAAAGAGTGCCCAAATTTATGTTAATCCTATTAGAAATATCAAAATTGAACGATTTTAACTAGCAACAAGTGTAATAAGAATAATAACAAAATTGCACAGCCCCCCATCCAAACACATTAGTAAAGATGTGCTATACAGTTCATTGGACTTAGCTTCTATTTTGAAGGAACATCTGTAATTTATAAGATAACCAAAGGTGAACCTTTACGAACCAAAATATAATTATTGAACACTTTAACCACCAGATAACTGTAAGACTTGTTTGACCTTATCTATCTCACCTCAGGTAAACCCATATCCTGCCTCCTCTTTTTCTCTTCCATGTGATTGGTCAACCACTCTTTTCTCTCCTCAATCTTCTTCTTACTGAAAGCAAGGTTGATGGCTGTGTCATCTTCCCCCCCTCCGTACTTAAAGGGGATCCTATGCCTGACCATGTCACTGAAGTAATCTTTAGCCTCCTTGGAAGTGGAGGTACCCAAACCTGAAAGTAGACAGTGCCAGAATATGATTAGTTTCATTAGCAAAGTAGGTCTAGTTCAAGATTTAACTGGGCTGGACAAGTAACACTTTTGTATGCAAGTATCTAAAAGATTGTAAAATGACCAACTAAAAAAACAATGTAATCAAAATAATTTTGTTTTATTGTGTACAGCAGCTATGTGAGTACAAACAAAAAAGTTAAAAAAAAAAAAAAACCTTTGTAGTACTTGACTTTATAAGTATGCCAATTGTCTGTTGCTTTCTTCCACTCTTCAAATTCTGGCAAACTGTAAAATGACAACTCCTTTTTTCCTTTGCTAACCTAAATATTTAAAAAAAAATAAGAACTGCCGTAAAATACATTAATAACAGCAGTATATGAGGAAGAATCAATGTTACATCTGCCACTACTATGGAGAATGGCACTATTCTAGAGATCAGAAGGGCTAATTCAATTAAGTGAATGAAAAAAATACTCTTACCTTCACTATAGGAGTTATAAATTCCTCAACAAAGTTATGTCTGATCAGTGCTGGCCAAAAGTGATGAATGAAGTTAATTATCAACCCTTTGATATGGGACCCATCCTGGTCCTGATCTGTCATGATCATGAGTTTGCCATAGCGGAGCTGGCTCAGTTTGGTTGGGTCATCATAATTCTCTTTAAAATGTAATCCCAATATCTTGATGATGTTGTTGATTTCAGCATTATCCAAAATCTGAATGAAAAAATAAAGTGCATCAATTGAACATAAACCATAAACAATTAGCGACAGTCTAATTACATCAAGATGATTACAGTTACATTACAGTAGATAGAATTTGCATATTAAGAAAGTTGGATGTGTGGCCAAGAAGCTAAGTATACTTGAACTTGGCAACCTATGAAAGGGGCTCGAGGTTTGACACCCGACTCGAGTATAATTCTGTTTATTGAGCACCTAAAGGCAGCACAAAAAAACATTCAGATACCCCCTTCCCCCACCAGTCCAAAAATGCTATATTCAAGAAGTTGCGCTATGAAAAAGCTATTAGAATATGCCCATTTTATCTAACTGTTCACGTTTGTAAAAAAAAAAGCAATTGGTGATAATTTTTCTACAAAACGTGTCATTTATTTTTATAAACCTGAGAGTTTAAAAATAAATCACTGATACATCAACAGTTAAAAAGGGAGTTATTTCTTCCGTTAATACAATAACTAACCTGTTTATGAGTGGCTTCTCTCACATTGAGAAGTTTACCCCTAAGAGGGAACACTCCATAACGATCACGACCAATCACACCAAGGCCAGCAACAGCCAGAGATTTGGCTGAGTCTCCCTCAGTGAGTATAAGCGTGCAAGACTGCGAGTTCCTTGTGCCGGCGTCATTTGCATCGTCCAGCTTCGGGATACCCTTCAGCTTTGAGTGCTTTGAAGAGTGGCACTTTTGATTCAGCTGTGCCTGAGCTTTGAACTTCATCCAAGACAGTATACTTTCAACAATACCACTTTTGCTGACCTACAAAACATTGTATTTTAGATTATAATGTGGAATTAAATCTTTATTTTATGCTTATCTAGGCAATGCATGATAACAATTTACGTATTAATGACCACTGATGTTAATGGCAATGTTTTGTTGCAAACAAATAGGTTTACCTGTGTGATGAACTTTTCTGATAACTGACACTTGGAACCAAAAGATTTAGCCTGTTTGGTCATATTCTCCTTTGTCTGAGAGTCAAATGTTGGGTTCTCTATCAAACAGTTCACAAATACCCACAAATGATTTTTAACCTAAAAAAAAAGATATTTTAATTGTTAATATAACCATTACTATAAATACAATATAAATAAAAAGTTATAAGTGTAGGTATATGTCAATTTCACTTTTAAATAACTTCTTTCCCTCCTACCTGAAAGGGTTTGATGTTCACACCACCTTTATTCTTCTTACGGACCACTTCTATCAGTTTGCTGACACACTGATCTGCTATGTACTCAACATGTCTGCCACCCTATAAAACATGTTTGAAGATTCATGTTTTCATCAGTTAATTTCAAGAAATTATTTTTAAAATTAACAAGCTAATATAATGCATTGGTAAATGTTATTTAGAATTATTTATTTATAGTTTACTGAAGACAGCAAGGAAACTATCTCCTAGATAACCCCTCTCCCCACATATCTTAAACAAAAAAAGCTCACAAAGGGCACACTGTAAGACTGAAAGATGTGCTATACAAAATTTGATGCTACATTGGCAGACCTGGAAACTAACTACACAAATAAAAAAGATTGAATACTATAACAAAATATTAATATGGGTCGTTAGACACATGCTATGGTTATATAAGGAGTTGTACTAACTTACAATATCAGGCAGACGGCATGACATAACTTTTCAGCCATCTTGCAGTGATTATCGATCAAAATTTAAATAATCTACGTTTTCAATTATTTGCACAAAAGTTTCTTGTTAAGAACTTACTTTAGTTGTGGCAATACTGTTGACAAAACTGACTTGTTGAAAACCTCTGTCACTCATTGAGACTGCTACCTCCCACCTGTCATTGACCACCTCATAAACCAGCTTCAGGGGAGCCCCAGCATCATCAGTTTTTTCTTTAAGATAAAGATCTATGTAGTCTTTAAATCCTTTGATCTACAAGTGGAAACAAGAAATAACCCATGTCACTTTGTACAGGCTCTTGAACACATTTAATTAGATTTATTGTTTCCTTGTAGCTTTAGTTAATTTTTGAATTAATGAAGAAATAATATTTCCTTAAAGCAAGAATGTAATCCATTACAAAAATATGCCTAAAAGAGATAGCTGTTTGTATGAAGCTATACACAAAGTACAAAATTTAGATCTTTGCTTTGAAATGGTTAACAATGACATGGATGAAATTGTCACTCTGACTTGGATGGTATTTTTGTTAACACATTTTACACTTTTAACACTCTTTACAATATAAGTATCTCTAAAACATAGTCTTTTCTATCAACATAACCATATAGGATATTTTTTTTTAATATGTAGCTAAGTCAGTTGTGTTTGCCAAACCCTTAAAGGTAACATAGTAACCTTCTCCCCCCCACCCCAACACCATGACCATATATGAGATTGGACTATGGCACACTGATCATTCTTTAGTAAAAAAAAGATAGGCAACTATAAAAAACATACACAAGGTAACCCAATATACTTCAATGTATACTAATCATTTTACTAAAGAAATCTTTCACAATTTGAACAAGAAAAGATAAATGAATGATGATTAATGGTCAAATAGTTCAACAACTAGTTCAGTTTGTAAGAGATGTCAAAACCAAATAAAACATTAACAATATATTAATTAATTAAAAATCTTCACATGCTCACCGGCAGCCTTTTTCCATTTAGAAAGACTTTAACACCTTTAGAGCTGGCTGCCACATCGTAAGCACGTCTGGTAAACAAAGCCACCACATCATCATCTAGTTTTTCCATTTTGAATTTTTCAAGGTCAGGGTAGAAGGTGACAGACGTGTAGTCAGAATCCTTGGCCTCTGTGATTGTTGGCTCTTTAGTCTTGGACATATTGTCAGCCCAAGTCTAACAAAGTAAAGAAAAAAAACAACTAATCAGACAACATTGTTCTTCATGACAACCTGATGTTGTTTAACATGTCTGAAATATTAGAAACTTTAAATACAAATAACATCTTCTAATTCATTACTAAAAATACTTTTAAATTATTTAAGTCCTAACCTATAAAACAATAAAAAATAATAGCATTTTTTAAATGTATAAAAAGGATATATAAGACTTATGCTTCATTTAAAAGATCTATTACTTTCTACAAATATTTACCTGTTTAAAAGCCTTTTTATATTCATTGCAGGAAGTCTCAACAATAAATTTCTTACTGAATATATTGCACAATTTAGCACCATAGCCGTTCCTACCACCTGAAATGGACAAAGCAATTAATAAAATACTGACAATCTCATAACATCAAGATTTTCTTTTGAATACGAGAAAGCTCTAAAGGCTTTCAACCAAGTCTAAAATTTTGTTGAGTCTGTAAATTCTCTATTGATTTATTAAGTCAAGTAGGATGTTATTTTATTTGGTCATTTTTTTTGGCTTTTTATTTTAAATATCTCTTTTGAGATGAAGCATCTGATAAGGATATTGTATAGCCAGCATAACAGTATTTACTTTCATTAACAAATTCAGGCATTAAGATCGGGTGATTTAGTAAGTAGTAAAGTCTTGAAGATTTTAAAATTCTACCAAACTAAAAATAAAAACTTGGTACGATAGACAATGGTTTGACCATATTTATTACTTTAAAAAAATTTTTAAAAATCAAAATGTGTTGTTGTTTTTTTTACTTAAAAAAAAAATTAACCAACTTGAAAAAAATTAATTAAATATATGAAAAAAAAAGTTACATCTACAATACCTGTGACTTTCTTCTCACTGTCATCATAGTTACTTGAAGTGAGAAGATGACCGAAGATCATGGTGGGAACAAACATTTTTTCTGTTTTGTGTTCTACAACTGGGATACCTTTACCATTGTTCCATACTTTTATTTTATTGGTTTCTCTGTGGGGGGGTAAAATTGTCAAATTCGTTTTATTGCATTTGATGCACAGTGTAATTATAAAAGCAAAAAAAAAATCTATGAAACTTAGCAAGATCCATTTTCTATTTAAATTAAAAACAACATCTACAAGTGTTTAAATTTATTTTTTTTAATAAAAAGGAAACATTTTGTACGCTGCTGATCTATATATATTTGAATACAACTAATAATGTTAGAAACTCGCCCATGCAACTCAATTTTAATCGAGGTTTAAAAATTGAAAAAAAAAAAAAATCATGGATTTATTGTTGTTGATACACTTTAAAATAAAAGAAATTTCCAGGTTTTTAATTTTTTAAATAAAAACAGCAATGAATTTTAAGAAAGGAACTCACGGATCTATCTCTATTTTAATGCAGTCCATTTTGGGATCTCTCTGTTTATTGTCAGCAGCATTCACTGGAGAAAAAAAAAGAATGTATATAATTGTTTGCCTCAACAAAATGTACAATAATTGTAGCAAAGAAGGGGGGGGGGGAGAGAGTAGAAATAAAATAAAATGTGAACACACCTATGATTTCATCAAATATTTTGTACAATCCAGGGACAAATGTAATCTCTTTTTGAACCATTTTATTGTTTTCTATGTCCATCACCCACATAGCCTGAAAAAAAAATAATGACATACTGACATTTTTATAAGGGTAGGGTACACAAAAAAAAAAGAATCAACAAGGAAATTAATAAAAAAAAAATGTTAAAACGTTTATTCTATAATAATAATACTAAAATTCATTGAATGCTTTCCGAAGGGAACAAAATGTTCAGTGAAATTTAATGGAGCCAATCAGAACTTTTTGAGGTCAGCAGCAGTGTCATACTGGGATGTGTGCTCACATCTACTCTGTTTGACATATTATTTTATTATTATTATAGAATGACATCAACAAAAGTGTATTTTTCCATATAAAAGATACTCTGGAAAACTCTTCAATGTATCCAGATTGAGGGGGAAAAAAAATTTAGAAAGATACTACTACATGCTACTACATGACCATGGATGGCAAACCACTGGAAATTGTTGACCAATTTTGTTATCCTGGCTCCATCCTCTTTAACAATGTGTTACTGTATATAGATAACAGATAGCCAAGGCAATGTCACAGATGCAGAAAAGAATGGGACAATATGACGACTAATACTGGACCTGTGTGGTGAGCACTCTGCTATTTGGTAGTGAAACATGGCCAACCCATTCTTGGCAGGAAATAAAGCTGAATTATATCTTCCACATCTGATGCTTAAGGCAGACTTTCAAAAAAAAAAATGGAAAGATAAAATAACCAATGAGGAAGTGCTGCGAAGAGCAGATTGCCAGGAAATTCAAGCTATTATAAGCAGTAGAAGTCTTGGCTGGCTTGGACTTGTTCATATAACATCCCAAGGTCAACATCAACAAGATTCTGTATGGTGATCTAATAAAAGGGATGAGTGCCGCAGGTCACCCACTTTAAGGTATACAGATGTATGCAAACGCAACATGAAACTCTTCAAAATTGACACCAACGGTTGGGAAAATGAGGCACTGGATAGATCCAGATGAAGAGCAAGCATAAAGCAAAGGTCCTGGATTGCAGAAGGTGTACTTACTAAGAGCAGAAAGAAGGGTAAAAGTGCTACAGCATATAGTGATATCACAGATGCCCAACCTGTGACCACAATTGTGTATCAACAATTGGCCTCTTTAGTCATTTGAGAAATAGCAAAGGGAAAGAGACTACAAAAAATTCCACAGAATACAATGCTTTTAAATATATTATATTCTTTGTAGACCCATACTGTCACAGGTCAAGTTGTAACCTTTGATCTGTGGCATAAAAATACCATCAAAAATTAAAAACTTTATAATAACATTATATATATATATATATATATATATATATTACATTTGTAATATTTTATAAGGATTATCTCTAGCTTAATAAGATAAGATATAATACAAGAGGGAAAGAGTATATAATATAAAATGTAAATCCTTCCATCACCCTTCTTTTATATATCATATACTTGGCAGTTTAAAATAAATTAATTTAAAAAGGAATACAAATGTAAAATACTATGCAACTAGCTAGTGACAATATCACTCAAAATGTAGTTGTCAAAGCCACACTGGAATGTAAGCAATGATCCTATGTATTTGATGTCAAGTATAAAAATCTGTGATGAGGAGATGACAGGGAAAAGAAAAAACAACTGTACAGGTGTAAATATTTATTATTTGTAACCACTGCCCACTGCAGGTTAGTTCATCTGTAAAACAGAAATATCAAGGAGTTAATAATCATATACCTGTGTGACAGACTCGACTGAGCCTATGTAGGTATCAGGACGCAATAAGATATGTTCCAACTGTGTTTTTTTCTGGTAAATCCTCTCCACTGAGAGTCGCTTATTGCTGTCTGCATCTCCATCAATGTCCATGAAGTCTCTGTGGGTCTCTACAGGTTCTTTAGGCTCTTTAGCAGGCTTTGGTTTTTTGGCCAAGGCCGCTTCAGTTTTTGCCTGCATGTTGTCAAACAGCGTCTGAAAATAAAGTATCACAATCTAGTACCTAGATCTAGTAGATTCATCAATAAACTTTAATAAAGCATTCCTAGAAATTAATTTTAAAAAAAATGAATTAAAATTATATTAAAAATAACTATATATATTGTGTGTATTTTTTTTTATTAAAATATTGGAATTTAATAGGTAGACTATTCATGTTGTCACTGATCTATATTTTCATTAGTAATATAATGAGTATATATAATATTTATAGATCTAGATTCTATATAATATTAATAAATATTGTAATATCAGACAAGGAGGCGCTGTGGCTGAGCAGTAAAGCGCTTGACTTACAAATAAACAGGGTTTGAATCCTAGTGCAGACTAGGATTTTTTTCTTTATTGATCTTTAGGGCGCCTCTGAGTCCACCCAGCTCAAATGGGTACCTGACTTTAGTAAGGGAAAAGTAAAGGAGGTTGGTCATTGTGCTGGCCACGTGACACACTTGTTAACAGAGGGCCACAAGTTGCCAGGACAGATGGCCTTTACATCATCTGCTCCTTAGTAAGACCATTGATCACAAGGTCTGAAAGGGGAACTTTACCTTTTTTTTTAAATAGCAGACAAGAATATATTAATTACTAGTATTACTAATTTAATACTGAATATATATAGCTCACAATATAGTAAATATTATATATATTGATATTATTAAATATCATATATCTATATATTTAATTATTAATAAATATAAACCTATAATATAATTTAAAAATAATAATATTTTATACTATAATATTATCTAGAATCTAGCTACATAGATTCTATACTATACTGTAATCAGTTTAGAAGTATAAATTGAATCAGATAGTATAGAAGACTATCTATGTAATATGTAGTCTAGATGTAGAATCCATTTATATACTTTTTTATTAATTTATAGACTAGAATGACTAGATCTAAACTATTCTAGACTTTAATCTAGATTTGTCTAGTATTAGAATTTCGATTATTTTAGATTGTATCTCTAGACTAGATCTATAGTCAATCTAAATCAGAACTAGATCTATAGATCTTAAAGGGAAACTCTGATGTTTTTTTCTAATTTGAATTATTGACATATTTAAATTCTGCGTAAAAAGTTGTAATAGTAAACATTTTACCATTTTGTATTTAAATGCTTAGAAACATTTATATTTAATAAATTAGACAGTAAATTCTTGACATCTAAAAAAAAAACGGGGTTCTTTGAGATTTTGTTTTTAGGTTAGGCATACGTCACTTCCCTCAACAATACTGAAAGAGAAAAAAACTACATTTAACCAATCGTATCGCTTCATTCTTACAGTAGCTGTCAGGCTAAGTGACGGCCTAGTCCAGAGCTTTGGTACAGTTATATATATAGAGAGAGATCTAAAAGCATTAGGATAACCAACTCGATAAAAAAAGTAACATTTTCATCTAATCCCCTCCCTGTCCTAAATAGTAAATAGATGGTGTGTCTGACTGACTCTAACAAAGTGGTCAGTGTAAGGCTAGTCTAGACTACGTGTAGTTGGTCACGACAAGACAACCAAGCGATAGTGATTGTGTGTGTTGAGTGGTCAGGCAAGAAAATACACACTGCAGTGGTTAGTCAAGTATGTAAAACTACTTTCAACACACATTTTTTTTCTTTGCTTACGTTCCAAAATCTAGATCTGACTAATCTAACTGCATAGACTAAGACGAAGATATATTTCTTTTACGAGAATGTAAACTTTACTGTATGGTCTCCAGTTATACAATAAGTGATTATAAGTGAATAGATAAAAAATTAATAGAAGGTTAGTGTGACGTCACATAGAAACCCTGTGAAAATCTGATCGTTTTGGATACCCAGAAAGAATATTTCAGAAAAACATCAATTACTAAGTTATTATTGCAAATTTTTAAAAAAGAATAAAATATTCATTATCTGTAAATCAAAACACATATTTAATTATATCAAAAATTGTCAAAACCATTGGAGTTTCCCTATAATTTATAATTAGTCACTTTAGACTTTAGACTATGACTAGGCCCTAGGCTACACTGCTAAGTCTGGCTAAGGCTAAGATAATAATAAGATTCGGTGTAAGATTTTAATTCTAGAATCTAAATTCTAATCTATACTATATAATCTAGATCTTTATAACTTCTAGATCTAGAATTCTAGATTCTATGTCTATTCTATATCTAGTCTAGATTTCTAGATATTTTACTCAATTACTGATTTACCTTTAAAGGACCATCATTCAATGATTTTGACATTTTTACTAAAAGTAGTAAAAGTAAAGACTAAAGCTAGTCTAGAGTTCTAGAGTTTAGATTAGATCTCTAGTATGTAGTAATGACTATAGTGTCACTATAGACCTATAGACTATAGTCTATAGACTTAGACTACTTAGTCACTTAGACTGACTTAGAGTATCTCAGTATAACTTAGTATAGTTACTATACTTATTTTATAGTTTATAGACAATAAACTATACTATCTAGACTATACTTCTATAGTCAGTGAGTATAGATTTTGATTAGATCATTAGATCCAGTCCAGACTACTAAGTCTAAGACTAAACTAGATCTAGATCTAAATCATTTAGAATCTATCTAGTCTAGATAGATTCTAGATCTAGATCTAGATTAGATCTAACTTTAAACTAAGAATAGATCTAGATCTAGCTAGATCTAGAATTAATACATTAGATCTAGATTCTAAATATGATTAATTAAAGTCATTAAAGTTATTAAGATTTAAGTAGATCTAGTCTAGATAATAATAGATATATTATAATATATATAGATAGACCTAGATTCTACTTTGGTATTAGTATACGACACTAGAAACGCTAAATCAGGTTTCTGTTATATTTTCAGAATACGCAGAAAAAAATGCAGATTACAAATATGTAATTTGATTTCCTCGGAGATAAATAGTTTTTAAAATATATATTTTTAAGTTTTATTTCTTATTACCATATATTGTCATTGGAAATACGCCATTTTGGTTTTAAGGCTTAGTACTAGACTATCTCCCTTGAATTACTTGCCAACTTTTTTCTGTTGCTGCTTTGTCTTTCTTTCTAGCAGCTATTAGATCTAATATTAAAATTCATTTAAACTGCAAACAATCTTTTGTACTTTGAAAAATAACTAAAAATCGAAATTAAAATCATGTAGTTAAAGTAATACAACAGACAAAAAAATTTATAGAAAAATAAAAAAATAACTCTAAGCCTAACAAAATATCTTTTATTGGCAAAATAAAAGTAATTAAATAAATAGATACTGGTACCCTGACTTTAAATACATGAAAATAATAGACATTAAATGTTATTTAAGATATTAAAAGCATGCAAGAAAAAAATCAAATAGCCAAATAGATCTAATCTGAATAGATTGTAAGATGAAATATTAATCAACACTTAAAAATTTAGGCTAAAGCATCATACTCCAAGCAGTGGATTTGGCAAAAAACAGTTACATGTGGCCTCTTGTGGTACAACCACATCAAAGTGATTACCATTTGTATGCAATAGTGTTATGTTGCAGCATATATGGTTGTCTGTGTGAGATAGTATGTATGTGTTTGCATCATGAAATAAAGGTTTTAATAATAGCCATGAGTATTTTGTTTTGTTGTGGTTTGGTGAGAATGTATAGATGTCTCTTTGCAGTAGTGTAGCAGCTGCAAGCATTTCTGCAGTTGTGGCCCATGTTGTATCTTTTTTCATCAGCTCCATATGCTGCTGTTAAATAAAAAATATGGTAGCTATGAGTACAAGTTCTTTATCCTTCTCTTATTATGTATGGTAACTTATAATCATATTGAATGAAAAACAATGCACAATATAAGAACAAGCAATATCTACAACAAGGTAGAGAAAGTAATGATAGGACTGAAGAGTGGAAGGGAACTCCTTTTATAAAAGATTCGGGAAATGTTACAATGGCATCACAGTTAGTAACCTTGTGATGGCTCCAAATAGGGATGGGGCGATGAAAATCAAAGGCTTTATCAAATCTCTTTAATGAGATGAAAGAGCTTCAAGATAAAAATACAATGTCACTACTTCTGTGGACCAAATAGGGGAGGGGGACTAGACTCTATGACAATCAGGGTGTATTTGTCATACATAACTACTTTTTGATGTAACTACTTATAGACTGCCGGCCAACACGATATGATCCAACCACGGGAGTTTTTGTCGTACATAGCTATCTGTACAAGCAGGCCGACATTATAGGATACAACCAAGAGAGTTTTGATCGTGACATCGTTATGTTGCGTCACGTTTCAGTCTTAGTCTCATCCGACTAGACCTCAGTTGAACTGCATGTCGGTGAAACGAACCGACAAAGAAAGCGAAGAAGGATAAATTTTGACCAAGTAAAACACTGTACCTTGCCCTTCTCCCTTTATGAGCATACCAGCGATCCTAGCAGTAGATGACCTAATATCACCATGGCGCCGGCGAAGCTCCGAGCAGGGGAAGGTGATTACATCACACCTAGTTCTGCCGTAAAGACAAAGATCGCGTGTGTCGGCCGGCGCAGCGAGGGTTTAAAGGTACGTAAGAATAAACGGCGACAATCGCCACCTGTACGGTACGGCGGGAGAGAAAAAACTTGCTTTGGACTCCGTAACGGAATGTAATACATGGGCGCTAGTGGATCCATGTGAAGAGAAGGGTTGTTAGGTGGAGTCGCTAACCCCCCCCCCCCCCCCACAACTACACATCTTAAACAAATTTAGTGTAATAGGTGAGGATTTTATTTTTTTAATGAACTCCGAAAGTAAAGATGCATAAATTATCTAAATAGTAGTGTATATGCTTCATATCTGTTTATTTATACATTGGCTTTTGTTCCCCACTCTACTGCAAAGTAAATTTCAGATTGTGAAACATGATAGTTTAACAGGTGCTACGTAACGTTTAACAAAGACGTTCGTGATCTAGTTACTCTCGACCTATCCTCCCTCCAAGAGAGGTGGAGCCAGAGGTAGTGGTAAGAGTTATAAACACAGACATTAGTCCTATCTGATCATAAAACACACGCCAAACAATCTCTGGTAGACAGTAGACTCCACTCAGAAGACCTCACGGCGAAAGAGAAAGGGACACTGATCTGTGTCAGCTTCATAAAATTCTTTCTCTTCGTGGTGTGATATTACGAAAATAGAGAGCGCTCAAAATTCGTTAGAAATGTATAGATCTAACTGTAGTCTTAATCATCAACAGATAAACATAAAAGTATTATTTCTTATAGTAATAAGTTTCCCGTACTAGATCTATATCATTTATTGTCATTGCTCTAAAAAGATCACTAAGTCATAATGCATAATTTTGTTCAAAAAAAAATAATAATTAAACATAACATGTATATCTAGATTCGTGTTTCATTTAATTTAATTCATGCATATTTGTTTTTTTTTATTTTATCATTATTTCGCTTTGCTTGGTGAGTTAATATATTAATTATAGATCTAATTGTTAACATATATTTTTTAATTAATAATTTCATAAGTAGAAAAAAAGAAGAAACAACAAGTTCATCAATTTATTAATAACATTTTATTTAGACCTTCATTTCAGTAAATACACTTAAAAAATCATAAGTTGACAGCATAAGAACAAAAACTCTCTTTAAAAAAAGTTATTGAAAGTTCAATATAGGTAAGGGAGATAAATATGCTCAACAAACAACACGGTGGTCGGCAAAGGTATCTGCGTATCTAAACTATTACCTCTACTTTTTCTAGGATCTAATCTAATCTACTATCTAGATCTATATCGGAATTCTAGATCTAAACTAGAATCTAGAATAGTTTTAAATTAAGCGCTAGCACTACTAGCAGCGTTAGTATCAGTGGCTATTTCTAGTCACGTGACAATGCTTGCCATTATTATAGCTTATTTATAACTTAGACTTAGAGTAGACTCTAGACTAGTCTAATCATACCAAACCAAAAACCATTGTTTACATCTT